>NW_026961585.1:900000-1152000 GCF_963924245.1 Chroicocephalus ridibundus | reverse complement strand
AGCAGGAAAGCCTGCAGCCCCCAGGTGTGTGGGGCTATGCAAGCGGTTCCCAAAGAGCTTTAGAACAAGGCATAGTTTTCCCTGCTGGCTCTATGGGCGTGGGACCAGTCTCCAGACATATGGCCATTTTTGGGCCTGGCGCGGCACCAAGTGGGAAAGGGTGCCTCTGAGGCTGAAGAGAGCAGGAAAGCCTGCAGCCCCCAGGTGTGTGGGGCTACGCAAGCGGTTCCCAAAGAGCTTTAGAACAAGGCATAGTTTTCCCTGCTGACTCTTTGGGCGTGGGACCAATCTCCAGACATATGGTCATTTTTGGGCCTGGCGTGGCGCCAAGTGGGAAAGGGTGGTTTTGAGGCTGAAGGCAGCAGGAAATCCTGCAGCCCCAAGGTCTGTGGGGCTACGCAAGCGGTTCCCAAAGAGCTTTAGAACAAGGCATAGTTTTCCCTGCTGGCTCTTTGGGCGTGGGACCAATCTCCAGACATATGGCCATTTTTGTGCCTGGTGTCACGCCATGTGGGAAAGGGTGGTTTTGAGGCTGAAGGCAGCAGGAAAGCCTGCAGCCCCCAGGTGTGTGGGTCTACGCAAGTGGTTCCCAAAGAGCTTTAGAACAAGGCATAGTTTTCCCTGCTGGCTCTTTGGGCGTGGGACCAATCTCCAGACATATGGCCATTTTTGTGCCTGGCGTGACGCCATGTGGGAAAGGGTGGTTTTGAGGCTGAAGGCAGCAGGAAAGCCTGCAGCCCCCAGGTCTGTGGGGCTACGCAAGCGGTTCCCAAAGAGCTTTAGAACAAGGCATAGTTTTCCCTGCTGGCTCTTTGGGCGTGGGACCAACCTCCAGACATATGGCCATTTTTGTGCCTGGCGTGACGCCATGTGGGAAAGGGTGGTTTTGAGGCTGAAGGCAGTAGGAAAGCCTGCAGCCCCCAGGTGTGTGGGGCTACGCAAGCCGTTTCCAAAGAGCTTTAGTACAAGGCATAGTTTTCCCTGCTGGCTCTTTCGGCGTGGGACCAATCTCCAGACATATGGCCATTTTTGTGCCTGGCGTGACACCAAGTGGGAAAGGGTGGTTTTGAGGCTGAAGGCAGCAGGAAGGTCTGCAGCCCCCAGGTGTGTGGGGCTACGCAAGCCGTTCCCAAAGAGCTTTAGAACAAGGCATAGTTTTCCCTGCTGGCTCTTTGAGCGTGGGACCAGTCTCCAGACATATGGCCATTTTTGGGCCTCGCGCAGCGCCAAGTGGGAAAGGGTGCCTTTGAGGCTGAAGAGAGCAGGAAAGCCTGCAGCCCCCAGGTGTGTGGGGCTACGCAAGCAGTTCCCAAAGAGCTTTAGAACAAGGCATAGTTTTCCCTGCTGGCTCTTTGGGCGTGGGACCAACCTCCAGACATATGGCCATTTTTGAGCCTGGCGCGGCACCAAGTGAGAAAGGGTGCCTTTGAGGCTGAAGGCAGCAGGAAAGCCTGCAGCCCCCAGGTGTGTGGGGCTACGCAAGCGGTTCCCAAAGAGCTTTAGAACAAGGCATAATTTTCCCTGCTGGCTCTTTGGGCGTGGGACCAACCTCCAGACATATGGCCATTTTTGTGCCTGGCGTGGCACCAAGTGGGAAAGGGTGCCTCTGAGGCTGAAGAGAGCAGGAAAGCCTGCAGCCCCCAGGTGTGTGGGGCTACGCAAGCGGTTCCCAAAGAGCTTTAGAACAAGGCATAGTTTTCCCTGCTGGCTCTTTGGGCGTGGGACCAATCTCCAGACATATGGCCATTTTTGTGCCTGGTGCGACGCCAAGTGGGAAAGGGTGGTTTTGAGGCTGAAGGCAGCAGGAAAGTCTGCAGCCCGCAGGTCTGTTGGGCCAAGCAAGCGGTTCCCAAAGAGCTTTAGAACAAGGCATAGTTTTCCCTGCTGGCTCTTTGGGCGTGGGACCAGTCTCCAGAAATATAGCCATTTTTGTGCCTGGCGCTGGGCTAAGTGGGAAAGGGTGGTTTTGAGGCTGAAGGCAGCAAGAAAGCCTGTAGCCCCTAGGTGTGTGGGGCTACGCAAGCGGTTCCCAAAGAGCTTTAGAACAAGGCATAGTTTTCCCTGCTGGCTCTTTGGGCGTGGGACCAACCTCCAGACATATGGCCATTTTTGTGCCTGGCGTGACGCCATGTGGGAAAGGGTGGTTTTGAGGCTGAAGGCAGCAGGAAAGCCTGCAGCCCCCAGGTGTGTGGGGCTACGCAAGCGGTTCCCAAAGAGCTTTAGAACAAGGCATAGTTTTCCCTGCTGGCTCTTTCGGCGTGGGACCAATCTCCAGACATATGGCCATTTTTGTGCCTGGCGTGACACAAAGTGGGAAAGGGTGGTTTTGAGGCTGAAGGCAGCAGGAAGGTCTGCAGCCCCCAGGTGTGTGGGGCTACGCAAGCGGTTCCCAAAGAGCTTTAGAACAAGGCATAGTTTTCCCTGCTGGCTCTTTGAGCGTGGGACCAACCTCCAGACATATGGCCATTTTTGGGCCTGGCGTGACGCCATGTGGGAAAGGGTGGTTTTGAGGCTGAAGGCAGCAGGAAAGCCTGCAGCCCCCTGGTCTGTGGGGCTACGCAAGTGGTTCCCAAAGAGCTTTAGAACAAGGCATAGTTTTCCCTGCTGGCTCTTTGGGCGTGGGACCAACCTCCAGACATATGGCCATTTTGTGCCTGTCGTGACACCATGTGGGAAAGGGTGGTTTTGAGGCTGCAGGTGCCAGAAAAGCCTGCAGCTCCCAGGTCTGTGGGGCTACGCAAGCAGTTCCCAAAGAGCTTTAGAACAAGGCATAGTTTTCCTGCTGGCTCTTTGGGCGTGGGACCAGTCTCCAGACATATGGCCATTTTTGGGCCTGGCGTGGCGCCAAGTGGGAAAGGGTGCCTTTGAGGCTGAAGAGAGCAGGAAAGCCTGCAGCCCCCAGGTGTGTGGGGCTACGCAAGCGGTTCCCAAAGAGCTTTAGAACAAGGCATAGTTATCCCTGCTGGCTCTTTGGGCGTCGGACAAATCTCCAGACATATGGTCATTTTTGGGCCTGGCGCGGCACCAAGTGGAAAGGGTGGTTTTGAGGCTGAAGGCAGCAGGAAAGCCTGCAGCCCCCAGGTGTGTGGGGCTACGCAAGCCGTTCCCAAAGAGCTTTAGAACAAGGCATAGTTTTCCCTGTTGTCTCTTTGGGCGTGGGACCAACCTCCAGACATATGGCCATTTTTGAGCCTGGCGCGGCACCAAGTGGGAAAGGGTGGTTTTGAGGCTGAAGGCAGCAGGAAAGCCTGCAGCCCCCAGGTGCGTGGGGCTACGCAAGCGGTTCCCAAAGAGCTTTAGAACAAGGCATAGTTTTCCCTGCTGGCTCTTTGGGCGTGGGACCAATCTCCAGACATATGGCCATTTTTGGGCCTGGCGTGATGCCATGTGGGAAAGGGTGGTTTTGAGGCCGAAGGCAGCAGGAAAGCCTGCAGCCCCCAGGTGTGTGGGGCTACGCAAGCAGTTCCCAAAAAGCTTTAGAACAAGGCATAGTTTTCCCTGCTGGCTCTTTGGGCGTGGGACCAGTCTCCAGACATATGGCCATTTTTGGGCCTGGCGTGGCGCCAAGTGGGAAAGGGTGCCTTTGAGGCTGAAGAGAGCAGGAAAGCCTGCAGCCCCCAGGTTGTGTGGGCTACGCAAGCGGTTCCCAAAGAGCTTTAGAACAAGGCATAGTTTTCCCTGCTGTCTCTTTGGGCGTCAGACCAATCTCCAGACATATGGTCATTTTTGTGCCTGGCACGGGGCCAAGTGGGAAAGGGTGGTTTTGAGGCTGAAGGCAGCAGGAAAGCCTGCAGCCCCCAGGTGTGTGGGGCTACGCAAGCGGTTCCCAAAGAGCTTTAGAACAAGGCATAGTTTTCCCTGCTGGCTCTTTGGGCGTGGGACCAACCTCCAGACATATGGCCATTTTTGGGCCTGGCGTGACGCCGTGTGGGAAAGGGTGGTTTTGAGGCCGAAGGCAGCAGGAAAGCCTGCAGCCCCAGATGTGTGGGGCTACGCAAGCGGTTCCCAAAGAGCTTTAGAACAAGGCATAGTTTTCCCTGCTGGCTCTTTGGGCGTGGGACCAATCTCCAGCCATATGGCCATTTTTGTGCCTGGCGTGACACCAAGTGGGAAAGGGTGGTTTTGAGGCTGAAGGCAGCAGGAAGGTCTGCAGCCCCCAGGTGTGTGAGGCTACGCAAGCCGTTCCCAAAGAGCTTTAGAACAAGGCATAGTTTTCCCTGCTGGCTCTTTGAGCGTGGGACCAGTCTCCAGACATATGGCCATTTTTGGGCCTCGCGCAGCGCCAAGTGGGAAAGGGTGGTTTTGAGGCTGAAGGCAGCAGGAAAGCCTGCAGCCCCCAGGTGTGTGGGGCTACGCAAGCAGTTCCCAAAGAGCTTTAGAACAAGGCATAGTTTTCCCTGCTGGCTCTTTGGGCGTGGGACCAGTCTCCAGACATGTGGCCATTTTTGGGCCTGGCACGGCACCAAGTGGGAAAGGGTGCCTTTGAGGCTGAAGAGAGCAGGAAAGCCTGCAGCCCCCAGGTGTGTGCGGCTTCGCAAGCGGTTCCCAAAGAGCTTTAGAAAAAGGCATAGTTTCCCTGCTGGCTCTTTGGGCGTGGGACCAACCTCCAGACATATGGCCATTTTTGAGCCTGGCGCGGCACCAAGTTGGAAAGGGTGCCTTTGAGGCTGAAGGCAGCAGGAAAGCCTGCAGCTCCCAGGTGTGTGGGGCTACGCAAGCGGTTCCCAAAGAGCTTTAGAACAAGGCATAGTTTTCCCTGTTGTCTCTTTGGGCGTGGGACCAATCTCCAGCCATATGGCCATTTTTGTGCCTGGCGTGACACCAAGTGGGAAAGGGTGGTTTTGAGGCTGAGGGCAGCAGGAAGGTCTGCAGCCCCCAGGTGTGTGAGGCTACGCAAGCCGTTCCCAAAGAGCTTTAGAACAAGGCATAGTTTTCCCTGCTGGCTCTTTGAGCGTGGGACCAGTCTCCAGACATATGGCCATTTTTGGGCCTCGCGCAGCGCCAAGTGGGAAAGGGTGCCTTTGAGGCTGAAGGCAGCAGGAAAGCCTGCAGCCCCAGGTGTGTGGGGCTACGCAAGCAGTTCCCAAAGAGCTTTAGAACAAGGCATAGTTTTCCCTGCTGGCTCTTTGGGCGTGGGACCAGTCTCCAGACATGTGGCCATTTTTGGGCCTGGCACGGCACCAAGTGGGAAAGGGTGCCTTTGAGGCTGAAGAGAGCAGGAAAGCCTGCAGCCCCCAGGTGTGTGCGGCTTCGCAAGCGGTTCCCAAAGAGCTTTAGAAAAAGGCATAGTTTTCCCTGCTGGCTCTTTGGGCGTGGGACCAACCTCCAGACATATGGCCATTTTTGAGCCTGGCGCGGCACCAAGTTGGAAAGGGTGCCTTTGAGGCTGAAGGCAGCAGGAAAGCCTGCAGCCCCCAGGTGTGTGGGGCTACGCAAGCGGTTCCCAAATAGCTTTAGAACAAGGCATAGTTTTCCCTGCTGGCTCTTTGGGCGTGGGACCAACCTCCAGACATATGGCCATATTTGTGCCTGGCGCGGCGCCAAGTGGGAAAGGGTGGTTTTGAGGCTGAAGGCAGCAGGCGAGCCTGCAGCCCCCAGGTGTGTGGGGCTACGCAAGCGGTTCCCAAAGAGCTTTAGAACAAGGCATAGTTTTCCCTGCTGGCTCCTTGGGCGTGGGACCAGTCTCCAGACATATGGCCATTTTTGGGCCTGGCGTGGCACCAAGTGGGAAAGGGTGCCTCTGAGGCTGAAGAGAGCAGGAAAGCCTGCAGCCCCCAGGTGTGTGGGGCTACGCAAGCCGTTCCCAAAGAGCTTTAGAACAAGGCATAGTTTTCCCTGCTGGCTCTTTGGGCGTGGGACCAACCTCCAGACATATGGTCATTTTTGGGCCTTGCGCGGCACCAAGTTGGAAAGGGTGGTTTTGAGGCTGAAGGCAGCAGGAAAGCCTGCAGCCCCCAGGTCTGTGGGGCTACGCAAGTGGTTCCCAAAGAGCTTTAGAACAAGGCATAATTTTCCCTGCTGGCTCTTTGGGCGTGGGACCAGTCTCCAGACATATGGCCATTTCTGGGCCTGGTGCGGCGACAAGTGGGAAAGGGTGGTTTTGAGGCTGAAGGCAGCAGGAAAGCCTGCAGCCCCCAGGTGTGTGGGGCTACGCAAGCGGTTCCCAAAGAGCTTTAGAACAAGGCATAGTTTTCCCTGTTGGCTCTTTCGGCGTGGGACCAGTCTCCAGACATATGGCCGTTTTTGTGCCTGGCGCGGCGCCAAGTGGGAAAGGGTGGTTTTGAGGCTGAAGGCAGCAGGAAAGCTTGCAGCCCCCTGGTCTGTGGGGCTACGCAAGCCGTTCCCAAAGAGCTTTAGAACAAGGCATAGTTTTCCCTGCTGGCTCTTTGGGCGTCGGACCAATCTCCAGACATATGGCCATTTTTGGGCCTGGCGTGACGCCATGTGGGAAAGGGTGGTTTTCAGGCTGAAGGCAGCAGGAAAGCCTGCAGCCCCCAGGTGTGTGGGGCTATGCAAGCGGTTCCCAAAGAGCTTTAGAACAAGGCATAGTTTTCCCTGCTGGCTCTATGGGCGTGGGACCAGTCTCCAGACATATGGCCATTTTTGGGCCTGGCGCGGCACCAAGTGGGAAAGGGTGCCTCTGAGGCTGAAGAGAGCAGGAAAGCCTGCAGCCCCCAGGTGTGTGGGGCTACGCAAGCGGTTCCCAAAGAGCTTTAGAACAAGGCATAGTTTTCCCTGCTGACTCTTTGGGCGTGGGACCAATCTCCAGACATATGGTCATTTTTGGGCCTGGCGTGGCGCCAAGTGGGAAAGGGTGGTTTTGAGGCTGAAGGCAGCAGGAAATCCTGCAGCCCCAAGGTCTGTGGGGCTACGCAAGCGGTTCCCAAAGAGCTTTAGAACAAGGCATAGTTTTCCCTGCTGGCTCTTTGGGCGTGGGACCAATCTCCAGACATATGGCCATTTTTGTGTCTGGTGTCACGCCATGTGGGAAAGGGTGGTTTTGAGGCTGAAGGCAGCAGGAAAGCCTGCAGCCCCCAGGTGTGTGGGGCTACGCAAGTGGTTCCCAAAGAGCTTTAGAACAAGGCATAGTTTTCCCTGCTGGCTCTTTGGGCGTGGGACCAATCTCCAGACATATGGCCATTTTTGTGCCTGGCGTGACGCCATGTGGGAAAGGGTGGTTTTGAGGCTGAAGGCAGCAGGAAAGCCTGCAGCCCCCAGGTCTGTGGGGCTACGCAAGCGGTTCCCAAAGAGCTTTAGAACAAGGCATAGTTTTCCCTGCTGGCTCTTTGGGCGTGGGACCAACCTCCAGACATATGGCCATTTTTGTGCCTGGCGTGACGCCATGTGGGAAAGGGTGGTTTTGAGGCTGAAGGCAGTAGGAAAGCCTGCAGCCCCCAGGTGTGTGGGGCTACGCAAGCCGTTTCCAAAGAGCTTTAGTACAAGGCATAGTTTTCCCTGCTGGCTCTTTGGGCGTGGGACCAACCTCCAGACATATGGCCATTTTTGAGCCTGGCGCGGCACCAAGTGAGAAAGGGTGCCTTTGAGGCTGAAGGCAGCAGGAAAGCCTGCAGCCCCCAGGTGTGTGGGGCTACGCAAGCGGTTCCCAAAGAGCTTTAGAACAAGGCATAGTTTTCCCTGCTGGCTCTTTGGGCGTGGGACCAACCTCCAGACATATGGCCATTTTTGTGCCTGGCGTGGCACCAAGTGGGAAAGGGTGCCTCTGAGGCTGAAGAGAGCAGGAAAGCCTGCAGCCCCCAGGTGTGTGGGGCTACGCAAGCGGTTCCCAAAGAGCTTTAGAACAAGGCATAGTTTTCCCTGCTGGCTCTTTGGGCGTGGGACCAATCTCCAGACATATGGCCATTTTTGTGCCTGGTGCGACGCCAAGTGGGAAAGGGTGGTTTTGAGGCTGAAGGCAGCAGGAAAGTCTGCAGCCCGCAGGTCTGTTGGGCCAAGCAAGCGGTTCCCAAAGAGCTTTAGAACAAGGCATAGTTTTCCCTGCTGGCTCTTTGGGCGTGGGACCAGTCTCCAGAAATATAGCCATTTTTGTGCCTGGCGCTGGGCTAAGTGGGAAAGGGTGGTTTTGAGGCTGAAGGCAGCAAGAAAGCCTGTAGCCCCTAGGTGTGTGGGGCTACGCAAGCGGTTCCCAAAGAGCTTTAGAACAAGGCATAGTTTTCCCTGCTGGCTCTTTGGGCGTGGGACCAACCTCCAGACATATGGCCATTTTTGTGCCTGGCGTGACGCCATGTGGGAAAGGGTGGTTTTGAGGCTGAAGGCAGCAGGAAAGCCTGCAGCCCCCAGGTGTGTGGGGCTACGCAAGCGGTTCCCAAAGAGCTTTAGAACAAGGCATAGTTTTCCCTGCTGGCTCTTTGGGCGTGGGACCAATCTCCAGACATATGGCCATTTTTGTGCCTGGCGTGACACCAAGTGGGAAAGGGTGCCTTTGAGGCTGAAGGCAGCAGGAAAGCCTGCAGCCCCCAGGTGCGTGGGGCTACGCAAGCGGTTCCCAAAGAGCTTTAGAACAAGGCATAGTTTTCCCTGCTGGCTCTTTGGGCGTGGGACCAATCTCCAGACATATGGCCATTTTTGGGCCTGGCGTGATGCCATGTGGGAAAGGGTGGTTTTGAGGCCGAAGGCAGCAGGAAAGCCTGCAGCCCCCAGGTGTGTGGGGCTACGCAAGCAGTTCCCAAAAAGCTTTAGAACAAGGCATAGTTTTCCCTGCTGGCTCTTTGGGCGTGGGACCAGTCTCCAGACATATGGCCATTTTTGGGCCTGGCGTGGCGCCAAGTGGGAAAGGGTGCCTTTGAGGCTGAAGAGAGCAGGAAAGCCTGCAGCCCCCAGGTGTGTGGGGCTACGCAAGCGGTTCCCAAAGAGCTTTAGAACAAGGCATAGTTTTCCCTGCTGTCTCTTTGGGCGTCAGACCAATCTCCAGACATATGGTCATTTTTGTGCCTGGCACGGGGCCAAGTGGGAAAGGGTGGTTTTGAGGCTGAAGGCAGCAGGAAAGCCTGCAGCCCCCAGGTGTGTGGGGCTACGCAAGCGGTTCCCAAAGAGCTTTAGAACAAGGCATAGTTTTCCCTGCTGGCTCTTTGGGCGTGGGACCAACCTCCAGACATATGGCCATTTTTGGGCCTGGCGTGACGCCATGTGGGAAAGGGTGGTTTTGAGGCCGAAGGCAGCAGGAAAGCCTGCAGCCCCCAGATGTGTGGGGCTACGCAAGCGGTTCCCAAAGAGCTTTAGAACAAGGCATAGTTTTCCCTGCTGGCTCTTTGGGCGTGGGACCAATCTCCAGCCATATGGCCATTTTTGTGCCTGGCGTGACACCAAGTGGGAAAGGGTGGTTTTGAGGCTGAGGGCAGCAGGAAGGTCTGCAGCCCCCAGGTGTGTGAGGCTACGCAAGCCGTTCCCAAAGAGCTTTAGAACAAGGCATAGTTTTCCCTGCTGGCTCTTTGAGCGTGGGACCAGTCTCCAGACATATGGCCATTTTTGGGCCTCGCGCAGCGCCAAGTGGGAAAGGGTGCCTTTGAGGCTGAAGGCAGCAGGAAAGCCTGCAGCCCCCAGGTGTGTGGGGCTACGCAAGCAGTTCCCAAAGAGCTTTAGAACAAGGCATAGTTTTCCCTGCTGGCTCTTTGGGCGTGGGACCAGTCTCCAGACATGTGGCCATTTTTGGGCCTGGCACGGCACCAAGTGGGAAAGGGTGCCTTTGAGGCTGAAGAGAGCAGGAAAGCCTGCAGCCCCCAGGTGTGTGCGGCTTCGCAAGCGGTTCCCAAAGAGCTTTAGAAAAAGGCATAGTTTTCCCTGCTGGCTCTTTGGGCGTGGGACCAACCTCCAGACATATGGCCATTTTTGAGCCTGGCGCGGCACCAAGTTGGAAAGGGTGCCTTTGAGGCTGAAGGCAGCAGGAAAGCCTGCAGCCCCCAGGTGTGTGGGGCTACGCAAGCGGTTCCCAAATAGCTTTAGAACAAGGCATAGTTTTCCCTGCTGGCTCTTTGGGCGTGGGACCAACCTCCAGACATATGGCCATATTTGTGCCTGGCGCGGCGCCAAGTGGGAAAGGGTGGTTTTGAGGCTGAAGGCAGCAGGCGAGCCTGCAGCCCCCAGGTGTGTGGGGCTACGCAAGCGGTTCCCAAAGAGCTTTAGAACAAGGCATAGTTTTCCCTGCTGGCTCCTTGGGCGTGGGACCAGTCTCCAGACATATGGCCATTTTTGGGCCTGGCGTGGCACCAAGTGGGAAAGGGTGCCTCTGAGGCTGAAGAGAGCAGGAAAGCCTGCAGCCCCCAGGTGTGTGGGGCTACGCAAGCCGTTCCCAAAGAGCTTTAGAACAAGGCATAGTTTTCCCTGCTGGCTCTTTGGGCGTGGGACCAACCTCCAGACATATGGTCATTTTTGGGCCTTGCGCGGCACCAAGTTGGAAAGGGTGGTTTTGAGGCTGAAGGCAGCAGGAAAGCCTGCAGCCCCCAGGTCTGTGGGGCTACGCAAGTGGTTCCCAAAGAGCTTTAGAACAAGGCATAATTTTCCCTGCTGGCTCTTTGGGCGTGGGACCAGTCTCCAGACATATGGCCATTTCTGGGCCTGGTGCGGCGACAAGTGGGAAAGGGTGGTTTTGAGGCTGAAGGCAGCAGGAAAGCCTGCAGCCCCCAGGTGTGTGGGGCTACGCAAGCGGTTCCCAAAGAGCTTTAGAACAAGGCATAGTTTTCCCTGTTGGCTCTTTCGGCGTGGGACCAGTCTCCAGACATATGGCCGTTTTTGTGCCTGGCGCGGCGCCAAGTGGGAAAGGGTGGTTTTGAGGCTGAAGGCAGCAGGAAAGCTTGCAGCCCCCTGGTCTGTGGGGCTACGCAAGCCGTTCCCAAAGAGCTTTAGAACAAGGCATAGTTTTCCCTGCTGGCTCTTTGGGCGTCGGACCAATCTCCAGACATATGGCCATTTTTGGGCCTGGCGTGACGCCATGTGGGAAAGGGTGGTTTTCAGGCTGAAGGCAGCAGGAAAGCCTGCAGCCCCCAGGTGTGTGGGGCTATGCAAGCGGTTCCCAAAGAGCTTTAGAACAAGGCATAGTTTTCCCTGCTGGCTCTATGGGCGTGGGACCAGTCTCCAGACATATGGCCATTTTTGGGCCTGGCGCGGCACCAAGTGGGAAAGGGTGCCTCTGAGGCTGAAGAGAGCAGGAAAGCCTGCAGCCCCCAGGTGTGTGGGGCTACGCAAGCGGTTCCCAAAGAGCTTTAGAACAAGGCATAGTTTTCCCTGCTGACTCTTTGGGCGTGGGACCAATCTCCAGACATATGGTCATTTTTGGGCCTGGCGTGGCGCCAAGTGGGAAAGGGTGGTTTTGAGGCTGAAGGCAGCAGGAAATCCTGCAGCCCCAAGGTCTGTGGGGCTACGCAAGCGGTTCCCAAAGAGCTTTAGAACAAGGCATAGTTTTCCCTGCTGGCTCTTTGGGCGTGGGACCAATCTCCAGACATATGGCCATTTTTGTGCCTGGTGTCACGCCATGTGGGAAAGGGTGGTTTTGAGGCTGAAGGCAGCAGGAAAGCCTGCAGCCCCCAGGTGTGTGGGGCTACGCAAGTGGTTCCCAAAGAGCTTTAGAACAAGGCATAGTTTTCCCTGCTGGCTCTTTGGGCGTGGGACCAATCTCCAGACATATGGCCATTTTTGTGCCTGGCGTGACGCCATGTGGGAAAGGGTGGTTTTGAGGCTGAAGGCAGCAGGAAAGCCTGCAGCCCCCAGGTCTGTGGGGCTACGCAAGCGGTTCCCAAAGAGCTTTAGAACAAGGCATAGTTTTCCCTGCTGGCTCTTTGGGCGTGGGACCAACCTCCAGACATATGGCCATTTTTGTGCCTGGCGTGACGCCATGTGGGAAAGGGTGGTTTTGAGGCTGAAGGCAGTAGGAAAGCCTGCAGCCCCCAGGTGTGTGGGGCTACGCAAGCCGTTTCCAAAGAGCTTTAGTACAAGGCATAGTTTTCCCTGCTGGCTCTTTGGGCGTGGGACCAACCTCCAGACATATGGCCATTTTTGAGCCTGGCGCGGCAACAAGTGAGAAAGGGTGCCTTTGAGGCTGAAGGCAGCAGGAAAGCCTGCAGCCCCCAGGTGTGTGGGGCTACGCAAGCGGTTCCCAAAGAGCTTTAGAACAAGGCATAGTTTTCCCTGCTGGCTCTTTGGGCGTGGGACCAACCTCCAGACATATGGCCATTTTTGTGCCTGGCGTGGCACCAAGTGGGAAAGGGTGCCTCTGAGGCTGAAGAGAGCAGGAAAGCCTGCAGCCCCCAGGTGTGTGGGGCTACGCAAGCGGTTCCCAAAGAGCTTTAGAACAAGGCATAGTTTTCCCTGCTGGCTCTTTGGGCGTGGGACCAATCTCCAGACATATGGCCATTTTTGTGCCTGGTGCGACGCCAAGTGGGAAAGGGTGGTTTTGAGGCTGAAGGCAGCAGGAAAGTCTGCAGCCCGCAGGTCTGTTGGGCCAAGCAAGCGGTTCCCAAAGAGCTTTAGAACAAGGCATAGTTTTCCCTGCTGGCTCTTTGGGCGTGGGACCAGTCTCCAGAAATATAGCCATTTTTGTGCCTGGCGCTGGGCTAAGTGGGAAAGGGTGGTTTTGAGGCTGAAGGCAGCAAGAAAGCCTGTAGCCCCTAGGTGTGTGGGGCTACGCAAGCGGTTCCCAAAGAGCTTTAGAACAAGGCATAGTTTTCCCTGCTGGCTCTTTGGGCGTGGGACCAACCTCCAGACATATGGCCATTTTTGTGCCTGGCGTGACGCCATGTGGGAAAGGGTGGTTTTGAGGCTGAAGGCAGCAGGAAAGCCTGCAGCCCCCAGGTGTGTGGGGCTACGCAAGCGGTTCCCAAAGAGCTTTAGAACAAGGCATAGTTTTCCCTGCTGGCTCTTTGGGCGTGGGACCAATCTCCAGACATATGGCCATTTTTGTGCCTGGCGTGACACCAAGTGGGAAAGGGTGGTTTTGAGGCTGAAGGCAGCAGGAAGGTCTGCAGCCCCCAGGTGTGTGGGGCTACGCAAGCGGTTCCCAAAGAGCTTTAGAACAAGGCATAGTTTTCCCTGCTGGCTCTTTGAGCGTGGGACCAACCTCCAGACATATGGCCATTTTTGGGCCTGGCGTGACGCCATGTGGGAAAGGGTGGTTTTGAGGCTGAAGGCAGCAGGAAAGCCTGCAGCCCCCTGGTCTGTGGGGCTACGCAAGTGGTTCCCAAAGAGCTTTAGAACAAGGCATAGTTTTCCCTGCTGGCTCTTTGGGCGTGGGACCAACCTCCAGACATATGGCCATTTTTGTGCCTGTCGTGACACCATGTGGGAAAGGGTGGTTTTGAGGCTGCAGGTGCCAGAAAAGCCTGCAGCTCCCAGGTCTGTGGGGCTACGCAAGCAGTTCCCAAAGAGCTTTAGAACAAGGCATAGTTTTCCCTGCTGGCTCTTTGGGCGTGGGACCAGTCTCCAGACATATGGCCATTTTTGGGCCTGGCGTGGCGCCAAGTGGGAAAGGGTGCCTTTGAGGCTGAAGAGAGCAGGAAAGCCTGCAGCCCCCAGGTGTGTGGGGCTACGCAAGCGGTTCCCAAAGAGCTTTAGAACAAGGCATAGTTATCCCTGCTGGCTCTTTGGGCGTCGGACAAATCTCCAGACATATGGTCATTTTTGGGCCTGGCGCGGCACCAAGTGGGAAAGGGTGGTTTTGAGGCTGAAGGCAGCAGGAAAGCCTGCAGCCCCCAGGTGTGTGGGGCTACGCAAGCGGTTCCCAAAGAGCTTTAGAACAAGGCATAGTTTTCCCTGTTGTCTCTTTGGGCGTGGGACCAACCTCCAGACATATGGCCATTTTTGAGCCTGGCGCGGCACCAAGTGGGAAAGGGTGGTTTTGAGGCTGAAGGCAGCAGGAAAGCCTGCAGCCCCCAGGTGCGTGGGGCTACGCAAGCGGTTCCCAAAGAGCTTTAGAACAAGGCATAGTTTTCCCTGCTGGCTCTTTGGGCGTGGGACCAATCTCCAGACATATGGCCATTTTTGGGCCTGGCGTGATGCCATGTGGGAAAGGGTGGTTTTGAGGCCGAAGGCAGCAGGAAAGCCTGCAGCCCCCAGGTGTGTGGGGCTACGCAAGCAGTTCCCAAAAAGCTTTAGAACAAGGCATAGTTTTCCCTGCTGGCTCTTTGGGCGTGGGACCAGTCTCCAGACATATGGCCATTTTTGGGCCTCGCGTAGCGCCAAGTGGGAAAGGGTACCTTTGAGGCTGAAGAGAGCAGGAAAGCCTGCAGCCCCCAGGTGTGTGGGGCTACGCAAGCGGTTCCCAAAGAGCTTTAGAACAAGGCATAGTTTTCCCTGCTGTCTCTTTGGGCGTCGGACCAATCTCCAGACATATGGTCATTTTTGTGCCTGGCGCTGGGCTAAGTGGGAAAGGGTGGTTTTGAGGCTGAAGACAGCAGGAAAGCCTGCAGCCCCCAGGTGTGTGGGGCTACGCAAGCGGTTCCCAAAGAGCTTTAGAACAAGGCATAGTTTTCCCTGCTGGCTCTTTGGGCGTGGGACCAACCTCCAGACATATGGCCATTTTTGTGCCTGGTGTGACGCCATGTGGGAAAGGGTGGTTTTGAGGCCGAAGGCAGCAGGAAAGCCTGCAGCCCCCAGGTGTGTGGGGCTACGCAAGCGGTTCCCAAAGAGCTTTAGAACAAGGCATAGTTTTCCCTGCTGGCTCTTTGGGCGTGGGACCAATCTCCAGCCATATGGCCATTTTTGGGCCTCGCGCAGCGCCAAGTGGGAAAGGGTGGTTTTGAGGCTGAAGGCAGCAGGAAAGCCTGCAGCCCCCAGGTGTGTGGGGCTACGCAAGCAGTTCCCAAAGAGCTTTAGAACAAGGCATAGTTTTCCCTGCTGGCTCTTTGGGCGTGGGACCAGTCTCCAGACATGTGGCCATTTTTGGGCCTGGCGCGGCACCAAGTGGGAAAGGGTGCCTTTGAGGCTGAAGAGAGCAGGAAAGCCTGCAGCCCCCAGGTGTGTGAGGCTACGCAAGCGGTTCTCAAAGAGCTTTAGAACAAGGCATAGTTTTCCCTGCTGGCTCTTTGGGCGTGGGACCAACCTCCAGACATATGGCCATTTTTGAGCCTGGCGCGGCACCAAGTGGGAAAGGCTGCCTTTGAGGCTGAAGGCAGCAGGAAAGCTTCAGCCCCCAGGTGTGTGGGGCTACGCAAGCGGTTCCCAAATAGCTTTAGAACAAGGCATAGTTTTCCCTGCTGGCTCTTTGGGCGTGGGACCAACCTCCAGACATATGGCCATATTTGTGCCTGGCGCGGCGCCAAGTGGGAAAGGGTGGTTTTGAGGCTGAAGGCAGCAGGAGAGCCTGCAGCCCCCAGGTGTGTGGGGCTACGCAAGCGGTTCCCAAAGAGCTTTAGAACAAGGCATAGTTTTCCCTGCTGGCTCTTTGGGCGTGGGACCAGTCTCCAGACATATGGCCATTTTTGGGCCTGGCGTGGCACCAAGTGGGAAAGGGTGCCTCTGAGGCTGAAGAGAGCAGGAAAGCCTGCAGCCCCCAGGTGTGTGGGGCTACGCAAGCGGTTCCCAAACAGCTTTAGAACAAGGCATAGTTTTCCCTGCTGGCTCTTTGGGCGTGGGACCAATCTCCAGACTTATGGCCATTTTTGTGCCTGGTGCGACGCCAAGTGGGAAAGGGTGGTTTTGAGGCTGAAGGCAGCAGGAAAGTCTGCAGCCCGCAGGTCTGTGGGGCCAAGCAAGCTGTTCCCAAAGAGCTTTAGAACAAGGCATAGTTTTCCCTGCTGGCTCTTTGGGCGTGGGACCAGTCTCCAGAAATATAGCCATTTTTGGGCCTGGCGCTGGGCTAAGTGGGAAAGGGTGGTTTTGAGGCTGAAGGCAGCAGGAAAGCCTGCAGCCCCCAGGTGTGTGGGGCTACGCAAGCGGTTCCCAAAGAGCTTTAGAACAAGGCATAGTTTTCCCTGCTGGCTCTTTGGGCGTGGGACCAATCTCCAGACATATGGCCATTTTTGTGCCTGGCGTGACACCAAGTGGGAAAGGGTGGTTTTGAGGCTGAAGGCAGCAGGAAAGCCTGCAGCCCCCAGGTCTGTGGGGCTACGCAAGTGGTTCCAAAGAGCTTTAGAACAAGGCATAGTTTTCCCTGCTGGCTCTTTGGGCGTGGGACCAACCTCCAGACATATGGCCATTTTTGGGACTGGCGTGACGCCATGTGGGAAAGGGTGGTTTTGAGGCCGAAGGCAGCAGGAAAGCCTGCAGCCCCCAGGTGTGTGGGGCTACGCAAGCGGTTCCCAAAGAGCTTTAGAACAAGGCATAGTTTTCCCTGCTGGCTCTTTGAGTGTGGGACCAGTCTCCAGACATATGGCCATTTTTGGGCCTGGCGTGGCGCCAAGTGGGAAAGGGTGCCTTTGAGGCTGAAGAGAGCAGGAAAGCCTGCAGCCCCCAGGTGTGTGGGGCTACGCAAGCGGTTCCCAAATAGCTTTAGAACAAGGCATAGTTTTCCCTGCTGGCTCTTTGGGCGTGGGACCAGTCTCCAGACATATGGCCATTTTTGGGCCTGGCGTGGCGCCAAGTGGGAAAGGGTGCCTTTGAGGCTGAAGAGAGCAGGAAAGCCTGCAGCCCCCAGGTGTGTGGGGCTACGCAAGCGGTTCCCAAAGAGCTTTAGAACAAGGCATAGTTTTCCCTGCTGTCTCTTTGGGCGTCAGACCAATCTCCAGACATATGGTCATTTTTGTGCCTGGCACGGGGCCAAGTGGGAAAGGGTGGTTTTGAGGCTGAAGGCAGCAGGAAAGCCTGCAGCCCCCAGGTGTGTGGGGCTACGCAAGCGGTTCCCAAAGAGCTTTAGAACAAGGCATAGTTTTCCCTGCTGGCTCTTTGGGCGTGGGACCAATCTCCAGCCATATGGCCATTTTTGTGCCTGGCGTGACACCAAGCGGGAAAGGGTGGTTTTGAGGCTGAAGGCAGCAGGAAGGTCTGCAGCCCCCAGGTGTGTGGGGCTACGCAAGCCGTTCCCAAAGAGCTTTAGAACAAGGCATAGTTTTCCCTGCTGGCTCTTTGAGCGTGGGACCAGTCTCCAGACATATGGCCATTTTTGGGCCTCGCGCAGCGCCAAGTGGGAAAGGGTGGTTTTGAGGCTGAAGGCAGCAGGAAAGCCTGCAGCCCCCAGGTGTGTGGGGCTACGCAAGCAGTTCCCAAAGAGCTTTAGAACAAGGCATAGTTTTCCCTGCTGGCTCTTTGGGCGTGGGACCAGTCTCCAGACATGTGGCCATTTTTGGGCCTGGCACGGCACCAAGTGGGAAAGGGTGCCTTTGAGGCTGAAGGCAGCAGGAAAGCCTGCAGCCCCCAGGTGTGTGAGGCTACGCAAGCGGTTCTCAAAGAGCTTTAGAACAAGGCATAGTTTTCCCTGCTGGCTCTTTGGGCGTGGGACCAACCTCCAGACATATGGCCATTTTTGAGCCTGGCGCGGCACCAAGTTGGAAAGGGTGCCTTTGAGGCTGAAGGCAGCAGGAAAGCCTGCAGCCCCCAGGTGTGTGGGGCTACGCAAGCGGTTCCCAAATAGCTTTAGAACAAGGCATAGTTTTCCCTGCTGGCTCTTTGGGCGTGGGACCAACCTCCAGACATATGGCCATATTTGTGCCTGGCGCGGGGCCAAGTGGGAAAGGGTGGTTTTGAGGCTGAAGGCAGCAGGAGAGCCTGCAGCCCCCAGGTGTGTGGGGCTACGCAAGCGGTTCCCAAAGAGCTTTAGAACAAGGCATAGTTTTCCCTGCTGGCTCCTTGGGCGTGGGACCAGTCTCCAGACATATGGCCATTTTTGGGCCTGGCGTGGCACCAAGTGGGAAAGGGTGCCTCTGAGGCTGAAGAGAGCAGGAAAGCCTGCAGCCCCCAGGTGTGTGGGGCTACGCAAGCGGTTCCCAAACAGCTTTAGAACAAGGCATAGTTTTCCCTGCTGGCTCTTTGGGCGTGGGACCAATCTCCAGACTTATGGCCATTTTTGTGCCTGGTGTGACGCCAAGTGGGGAAGGGTGGTTTTGAGGCTGAAGGCAGCAGGAAAGTCTGCAGCCCGCAGGTCTGTGGGGCCAAGCAAGCGGTTCCCAAAGAGCTTTAGAACAAGGCATAGTTTTCCCTGCTGGCTCTTTGGGCGTGGGACCAGTCTCCAGAAATATAGCCATTTTTGTGCCTGGCGCTGGGCTAAGTGGGAAAGGGTGGTTTTGAGGCTGAAGGCAGCAGGAAAGCCTGTAGCCCCCAGGTGTGTGGGGCTACGCAAGCGGTTCCCAAAGAGCTTTAGAACAAGGCATAGTTTTCCCTGCTGGCTCTTTGGGCGTGGGACCAACCTCCAGACATATGGCCATTTTTGTGCCTGGCGTGACGCCATGTGGGAAAGGGTGGTTTTGAGGCTGAAGGCAGCAGGAAAGCCTGCAGCCCCCAGGTGTGTGGGGCTACGCAAGCGGTTCCCAAAGAGCTTTAGAACAAGGCATAGTTTTCCCTGCTGGCTCTTTCGGCGTGGGACCAATCTCCAGACATATGGCCATTTTTGTGCCTGGCGTGACACCAAGTGGGAAAGGGTGGTTTTGAGGCTGAAGGCAGCAGGAAAGCCTGCAGCCCCCAGGTCTGTGGGGCTACGCAAGAGGTTCCCAAAGAGCTTTAGAACAAGGCATAGTTTTCCCTGCTGGCTCTTTGGGCGTGGGACCAACCTCCAGACATATGGCCGTTTTTGTGCCTGGCGTGACGCCATGTGGGAAAGGGTGGTTTTGAGGCCGAAGGCAGCAGGAAAGCCTGCAGCCCCCAGGTGTGTGGGGCTACGCAAGCGGTTCCCAAAGAGCTTTAGAACAAGGCATAGTTTTCCCTGCTGGCTCTTTGGGTGTGGGACCAATCTCCAGACATATGGCCATTTTTCTGCCTGGCGTGACGCCATGTGGGAAAGGGAGGTTTTGAGGCTGCAGGTGCCAGAAAAGCCTGCAGCCCCCAGGTGTGTGGGGCTACGCAAGCGGTTCCCAAAGAGCTTTAGAACAAGGCATAGTTTTCCCTGCTGGCTCTTTGAGCGTGGGACCAGTCTCCAGACATATGGCCATTTTTGGGCCTGGCGTTGCGCCAAGTGGGAAAGGGTGCCTTTGAGGCTGAAGAGAGCAGGAAAGCCTGCAGCCCCCAGGTGTGTGGGGCTACGCAAGCAGTTCCCAAAAAGCTTTAGAACAAGGCATAGTTTTCCCTGCTGGCTCTTTGGGCGTGGGACCAGTCTTCAGACATATGGCCATTTTTGTGCCTGGTGTGGCGCCAAGTGGGAAAGGGTGCCTTTGAGGCTGAAGAGAGCAGGAAAGCCTGCAGCCCCCAGGTGTGTGGGGCTACGCAAGCGGTTCCCAAAGAGCTTTAGAACAAGGCATAGTTTTCCCTGCTGTCTCTTTGGGGGTCGGACCAATCTCCAGACATATGGTCATTTTTGTGCCTGGCACGGGGCCAAGTGGGAAAGGGTGGTTTTGAGGCTGAAGGCAGCAGGAAAGCCTGCAGCCCCCAGGTGTGTGGGGCTACGCAAGCGGTTCCCAAAGAGCTTTAGAACAAGGCATAGTTTTCCCTGCTGGCTCTTTGGGCGTGGGACCAACCTCCAGACATATGGCCATTTTTGTGCCTGGCGTGACGCCATGTGGGAAAGGGTGGTTTTGAGGCCGAAGGCAGCAGGAAAGCCTGCAGCCCCCAGGTGTGTGGGGCTACGCAAGCGGTTCCCAAAGAGCTTTAGAACAAGGCATAGTTTTCCCTGCTGGCTTTTTCGGCGTGGGAACAATCTCCAGCCATATGGCCATTTTTCTGCCTGGCGTGACGCCATGTGGGAAATGGTGGTTTTGAGGCTGCAGGTGCCAGAAAACCCTGCAGCCCCCAGGTGTGTGGGGCTACGCAAGCGGTTCCCAAAGAGCTTTAGAACAAGGCATAGTTTTCCCTGCTGGCTCTGTGGCCGTGGGACCAGTCTCCAGACATATGGCCATTTTTGGGCCTGGCGTGGCGCCAAGTGGGAAAGGGTGGTTTTGAGGCCGAACGCAGCAGGAAAGCCTGCAGCCCCCAGGTGTGTGGGGCTACGCAAGCGGTTCCCAAAGAGCTTTAGTACAAGGCATAGTTTTCCCTGCTGGCTCTTTGGGCGTGGGACCAATCTCCAGACATATGGCCATTTTTGTGCCTGGCGTGACACCAAGTGGGAAAGGGTGGTTTTGAGGCTGAAGAGAGCAGGAAAGCCTGTAGCCCCCAGGTGTGTGGGGCTACGCAAGCGGTTCCCAAAGAGCTTTAGAACAAGGCATAGTTTTCCCTGCTGGCTCTTTGGGCGTGTGACCAACCTCCAGACATACGGCCATTTTTGTGCCTGGCGTGACGCCATGTGGGAAAGGGTGGTTTTGAGGCTGCAGGTGCCAGAAAAGCCTGCAGCCCCCAGGTGTGTGGGGCTACGCAAGCGGTTCCCAAAGAGCTTTAGAACAAGGCATAGTTTTCCCTGCTGGCTCTTTGGGCGTGGGACCAGTCTCCAGACATATGGCCATTTTTGGGCCTCGCGCGGGGCCAAGTGGGAAAGGGTGGTTTTGAGGATGAAGGCTGCAGGAAAGCCTGCAACCCCCAGGTCTGTGCGGCTACGCAAGCGGTTCCCAAAGAGCTTTAGAACAAGGCATAGTTTTCCCTGCTGGCTCTTTCGGCGTGGGACCAATCTCCAGACATATGGCCATTTTTTTGCCTGGCGTGACACCAAGTGGGAAAGGGTGGTTTTGAGGCTGAAGGCAGCAGGAAGGTCTGCAGCCCCCAGGTCTGTGGGGCCACGCAAGCGGTTCCCAAAGAGCTTTAGAACAAGGCATAGTTTTCCCTGCTGGCTCTTTGAGCGTGTGACCAACCTCCAGACATATGGCCATTTTTGGGCCTGGCGCGGCGCCATGTGGGAAAGGGTGGTTTTGAGGCTGAAGGCAGCAGGAAAGCCTGCAGCCCCCAGGTCTGTGGGGCTACGCAACTGGTTCCCAAAGAGCTTTAGAACAAGGCATAGTTTTCCCTGCTGGCTCTTTGGGCGTGGGACCAACCTCCAGACATATGGCCATTTTTGTGCCTGTCGTGACACCATGTGGGAAAGGGTGGTTTTGAGGCTGTAGGTGCCAGAAAAGCCTGCAGACCCCAGGTCTGTGGGGCTACGCAAGTGGTTCCCAAAGAGCTTTAGAACAAGGCATAGTTTTCCCTGCTGGCTCTTTGGGCGTGGGACCAATCTCCAGCCATATGGCCATTTTTCTGCCTGGCGTGACGCCATGTGGGAAAGGGTGGTTTTGAGGCTGCAGGTGCCAGAAAAGCCTGCAGCCCCCAGGTGTGTGGGGCTACGCAAGCGGTTCCCAAAGAGCTTTAGAACAAGGCATAGTTTTCCCTGCTGGCTCTTTGAGCGTGGGACCAGTCTCCAGACATATGGCCATTTTTGGGCCTGGCGTGGCGCCAAGTGGGAAAGGGTGGTTTTGAGGCTGAAGGCAGCAGGAAAGCCTGCAGCCCCCAGGTGTGTGGGGCTACGCAAGCAGTTCCCAAAAAGCTTTAGAACAAGGCATAGTTTTCCCTGCTGGCTCTTTGGGCGTGGGACCAGTCTCCAGACATATGGCCATTTTTGGGCCTGGCGTGGCGCCATGTGGGAAAGGGTGCCTTTGAGGCTGAAGAGAGCAGGAAAGCCTGCAGCCCCCAGGTGTGTGGGGCTACGCAAGCGGTTCCCAAAGAGCTTTAGAACAAGGCATAGTTTTCCCTGCTGGCTCTTTGGGGGTCGGACCAATCTCCAGACATATGGTCATTTTTGTGCCTGGCGCGTCGCCAAGTGGGAAAGGGTGGTTTTGAGGCTGAAGGCAGCAGGAAAGCCTGCAGCCCCCAGGTGTGTGGGGCTACGCAAGCGGTTCCCAAAGAGCTTTAGAACAAGGCATAGTTTTCCCTGCTGGCTCTGTGGCCGTGGGACCAGTCTCCAGACATATGGCCATTTTTGGGCCTGGCGCGGGGCCAAGTGGGAAAGGGTGGTTTTGAGGCTGAAGGCAGCAGGAAAGCCTGCAGCCCCCAGGTGTGTGGGGCTACGCAAGCGGTTCCCAAAGAGCTTTAGTACAAGGCATAGTTTTCCCTGCTGGCTCTTTGGGCGTGGGACCAATCTCCAGACATATGGCCATTTTTGTGCCTGGCGTGACACCAAGTGGGAAAGGGTGGTTTTGAGGCTGAAGGCAGCAGGAAAGCCTGCAGCCCCCAGGTGTGTGGGGCTACGCAAGCGGTTCCCAAAGAGCTTTAGAACAAGGCATAGTTTTCCCTGCTGGCTCTTTGGGCGTGGGACCAACCTCCAGACATATGGCCATTTTTGTGCCTGGCGTGACGCCATGTGGGAAAGGGTGGTTTTGAGGCTGCAGGTGCCAGAAAAGCCTGCAGCCCCCAGGTGTGTGGGGCTACGCAAGCGGTTCCCAAAGAGCTTTAGAACAAGGCATAGTTTTCCCTGCTGGCTCTGTGGCCGTGGGACCAGTCTCCAGACATATGGCCATTTTTGGGCCTAGCGCGGGGCCAAGTGGGAAAGGGTGGTTTTGAGGATGAAGGCTGCAGGAAAGCCTGCAACCCCCAGGTCTGTGCGGCTACGCAAGCGGTTCCCAAAGAGCTTTAGAACAAGGCATAGTTTTCCCTGCTGGCTCTTTGGGCGTGGGACCAACCTCCAGACATATGGCCATTTTTGTGCCTGTCGTGACACCATGTGGGAAAGGGTGGTTTTGAGGCTGCAGGTGCCAGAAAAGCCTGCAGCCCCCAGGTCTCTGGGGCTACGCAAGCAGTTCCCAAAAAGCTTTAGAACAAGGCATAGTTTTCCCTGCTGGCTCTTTGGGCGTGGGACCAGTCTCCAGACATATGGCCATTTTTGGGCCTGGCGTGGCGCCAAGTGGGAAAGGGTGCCTTTGAGGCTGAAGAGAGCAGGAAAGCCTGCAGCCCTCAGGTGTGTGGGGCTACGCAAGCGGTTCCCAAAGAGCTTTAGAACAAGGCATAGTTTTCCCTGCTGGCTCTTTGGGCGTCGGACCAATCTCCAGACATATGGTCATTTTTGTGCCTGGCACGGGGCCAAGTGGGAAAGGGTGGTTTTGAGGCTGAAGGCAGCAGGAAAGCCTGCAGCCCCCAGGTGTGTGGGGCTACGCAAGCGGTTCCCAAAGAGCTTTAGAACAAGGCATAGTTTTCCCTGCTGGCTCTTTGGGCGTGGGACCAACCTCCAGACATATGGCCATTTTTGTGCCTGGCGTGACGCCATGTGGGAAAGGGTGGTTTTGAGGCCGAAGGCAGCAGGAAAGCCTGCAGCCCCCAGGTGTGTGGGGCTACGCAAGCGGTTCCCAAAGAGCGTTAGAACAAGGCATAGTTTTCCCTGCTGGCTCTTTGGGCGTGGGACCAATCTCCAGACATATGGCCATTTTTGTGCCTGGCGTGACACCAAGTGGGAAAGGGTGGTTTTGAAGCTGAAGGCAGCAGGAAAGCCTGCAGCCCCCAGGTGTGTGGGGCTACGCAAGCGGTTCCCAAAGAGCTTTAGAACAAGGCATAGTTTTCCCTGCTGGCTCTTTGAGCGTGGGACCAGTCTCCAGACATATGGCCATTTTTGGGCCTCGCGCAGCGCCAAGTGGGAAAGGGTGGTTTTGAGGCTGAAGGCAGCAGGAAAGCCTGCAGCACCCAGGTGTGTGGGGCTACGCAAGCAGTTCCCAAAGAGCTTTAGAACAAGGCATAGTTTTCCCTGCTGGCTCTTTGGGCGTGGGACCAGTCTCCAGACATATGGCCATTTTTGGGCCTAGCGTGGCGCCAAGTGGGAAAGGGTGCCTTTGAGGCTGAAGAGAGCAGGAAAGCCTGCAGCCCCCAGGTGTGTGAGGCTACGCAAGCGGTTCCCAAAGAGCTTTAGAACAAGGCATAGTTTTCCCTGCTGGCTCTTTGGGCGTGGGACCAACCTCCAGACATATGGCCATTTTTGAGCCTTGCGCGGCACCAAGTGGGAAAGGGTGCCTTTGAGGCTGAAGGCAGCAGGAAAGTCTGCAGCCCGCAGGTCTGTGGGGCCAAGCAAGCGGTTCCCAAAGAGCTTTAGAACAAGGCATAGTTTTCCCTGCTGGCTCTTTGGGCGTGGGACCAGTGTCCAGAAATATAGCCATTTTTGTGCCTGGCGCTGGGCTAAGAGGGAAAGGGTGGTTTTGAGGCTGAAGGCAGCAGGAAAGCCTGTAGCCCCCAGGTGTGTGGGGCTACGCAAGCGGTTCCCAAAGAGCTTTAGAACAAGGCATAGTTTTCCCTGCTGGCTCTTTGGGCGTGGGACCAACCTCCAGACATATGGCCATTTTTGTGCCTGGCGTGGCGCCATGTGGGAAAGGGTGGTTTTGAGGCTGAAGGCAGCAGGAAAGCCTGCAGCCCCCAGGTGTGTGGGGCTACGCAAGCGGTTCCCAAAGAGCTTTAGAACAAGGCATAGTTTTCCCTGCTGGCTCTTTGGGCGTGGGACCAGTCTCCAGACATATGGCCATTTTTCTGCCTGGCGTGACGCCATGTGGGAAAGGGTGGTTTTGAGGCTGCAGGTGCCAGAAAAGCCTGCAGCCCCCAGGTGTGTGGGGCTACGCAAGCGGTTCCCAAAGAGCTTTAGAACAAGGCATAGTTTTCCCTGCTGGCTCTTTGAGCGTGGGACCAATCTCCAGACATATGGCCATTTTTGGGCCTGGCGCGGGGCCAAGTGGGAAAGGGTGGTTTTGAGGCTGAAGGCAGCAGGAAAGCCTGTAGCCCCCAGGTGTGTGGGGCTACGCAAGCGGTTCCCAAAGAGCTTTAGTACAAGGCATAGTTTTCCCTGCTGGCTCTTTGGGCGTGGGACCAATCTCCAGACATATGGCCGTTTTTGTGCCTGGCGTGACGCCATGTGGGAAAGGGTGGTTTTGAGGCTGAAGGCAGCAGGAAGGTCTGCAGCCCCCAGGTGTGTGGGGCTACGCAAGCCGTTCCCAAAGAGCTTTAGAACAAGGCATAGTTTTCCCTGCTGGCTCTTTGAGCGTGGGACCAGTCTCCAGACATATGGCCATTTTTGGGCCTCGCGCAGCGCCAAGTGGGAAAGGGTGGTTTTGAGGCTGAAGGCAGCAGGAAAGCCTGCAGCGCCCAGGTGTGTGGGGCTACGCAAGCAGTTCCCAAAGAGCTTTAGAACAAGGCATAGTTTTCCCTGCTGGCTCTTTGGGCGTGGGACCAGTCTCCAGACATATGGCCATTTTTGGGCCTGGCGTGGCGCCAAGTGGGAAAGGGTGCCTTTGAGGCTGAAGAGAGCAGGAAAGCCTGCAGCCCCCAGGTGTGTGAGGCTACGCAAGCGGTTCCCAAAGAGCTTTAGAACAAGGCATAGTTTTCCCTGCTGGCTCTTTGGGCGTGGGACCAACCTCCAGACATATGGCCATTTTTATGCCTGGCGTGACGCCATGTGGGAAAGGGTGGTTTTGAGGCTGAAGGCAGCAGGAAAGCCTGCAGCCCCCAGGTGTGTGGGGCTATGCAAGTGGTTCCCAAAGAGCTTTAGAACAAGGCATAGTTTTCCCTGCTGGCTCTTTGGGCGTGGGACCAATCTCCAGACATATGGCCATTTTTGTGCCTGGCGCAGCGACAAGTGGGAAAGGGTGGTTTTGAGGCTGAAGGCAGCAGGAAAGCCTGTAGCCCCCAGGTGTGTGGGGCTACGCAAGCGGTTCCCAAAGAGCTTTAGAACAAGGCATAGTTTTCCCTGCTGCTCTTTGGGCGTGGGACCAGTCTCCAGACATATGGCCATTTTTGGGCCTGGTGCGGCGCCAAGTGGGAAAGGGTGGTTTTGAGGCTGAAGGCAGCAAGAAAGCCTGCAGCCCCCAGGTCTTTGAGGCCACGCAAGCGGTTCCCAAAGAGCTTTAGAACAAGGCATAGTTTTCCCTGCTGGCTCTTTGGGCTTGGGACCAACCTCCAGACATATGGCCATTTTTGTGCCTGGCGTGACGCCATGTGGGAAAGGGTGGTTTTGAGGCTGAAGGCAGCAGGAAAGCCTGCAGCCCACAGGTGTGTGGGGCTACGCAAGCGGTTCCCAAAGAGCTTTAGTACAAGGCATAGTTTTCCCTGCTGGCTCTTTCGGCGTGGGACCAATCTCCAGACATATGGCCATTTTTGTGCCTGGCGTGACACCAAGTGGGAAAGGGTGGTTTTGAGGCTGAAGGCAGCAGGAAAGCCTGCAGCCCCCAGGTGTGTGGGGCTACGCAAGCCGTTCCCAAAGAGCTTTAGAACAAGGCATAGTTTTCCCTGCTGGCTCTTTGGGCGTGGGACCAACCTCCAGACATATGGTCATTTTTGGGCCTGGCGCGGCGCCAAGTGGGAAAGGGTGGTTTTGAGGCTGAAGGCAGCAGGAAAGCCTGCAGCCCCCAGGTCTGTGGGGCTACGCAAGTGGTTCCCAAAGAGCTTTAGAACAAGGCATAGTTTTCCCTGCTGGCTCTTTGGGCGTGGGACCAGTCTCCAGACATATGGCCATTTTTGGGCCTGGCGTGGCGCCATGTGGGAAAGGGTGCCTTTGAGGCTGAAGAGAGCAGGAAAGCCTGCAGCCCCCAGGTGTGTGGGGCTACGCAAGCGGTTCCCAAAGAGCTTTAGAACAAGGCATAGTTTTCCCTGCTGTCTCTCTGGGGGTCGGACCAATCTCCAGACATATGGCCATTTTTGTGCCTGGCGCGTCGCCAAGTGGGAAAGGGTGGTTTTGAGGCTGAAGGCAGCAGGAAAGCCTGCAGCCCCCAGGTGTGTGGGGCTACGCAAGCGGTTCCCAAAGAGCTTTAGAACAAGGCATAGTTTTCCCTGCTGGCTCTGTGGCCGTGGGACCAGTCTCCAGACATATGGCCATTTTTGGGCCTGGCGCGGCGCCAAGTGGGAAAGGGTGGTTTTGAGGCTGAAGGCAGCAGGAAAGCCTGCAGCCCCCAGGTGTGTGGGGCTACGCAAGCGGTTCCCAAAGAGCTTTAGTACAAGGCATAGTTTTCCCTGCTGGCTCTTTGGGCGTGGGACCAATCTCCAGACATATGGCCATTTTTGTGCCTGGCGTGACACCAAGTGGGAAAGGGTGGTTTTGAGGCTGAAGGCAGCAGGAAAGCCTGCAGCCCCCAGGTGTGTGGGGCTACGCAAGCGGTTCCCAAAGAGCTTTAGAACAAGGCATAGTTTTCCCTGCTGGCTCTTTGGGCGTGTGACCAACCTCCAGACATATGGCCATTTTTGTGCCTGGCGTGACGCCATGTGGGAAAGGGTGGTTTTGAGGCTGCAGGTGCCAGAAAAGCCTGCAGCCCCCAGGTGTGTGGGGCTACGCAAGCGGTTCCCAAAGAGCTTTAGAACAAGGCATAGTTTTCCCTGCTGGCTCTGTGGCCGTGGGACCAGTCTCCAGACATATGGCCATTTTTGGGCCTAGCGCGGGGCCAAGTGGGAAAGGGTGGTTTTGAGGATGAAGGCAGCAGGAAAGCCTGCAACCCCCAGGTCTGTGCGGCTACGCAAGCGGTTCCCAAAGAGCTTTAGAACAAGGCATAGTTTTCCCTGCTGGCTCTTTGGGCGTGGGACCAACCTCCAGACATATGGCCATTTTTGTGCCTGGCGTGACGCCATGTGGGAAAGGGTGGTTTTGAGGCCGAAGGCAGCAGGAAAGCCTGCAGCCCCCAGGTGTGTGGGGCTACGCAAGCGGTTCCCAAAGAGCTTTAGAACAAGGCATAGTTTTCCCTGCTGGCTCTTTGGGCGTGGGACCAATCTCCAGACATATGGCCATTTTTGTGCCTGGCGTGACACCAAGTGGGAAAGGGTGGTTTTGAAGCTGAAGGCAGCAGGAAGGTCTGCAGCCCCCAGGTGTGTGGGGCTACGCAAGCGGTTCCCAAAGAGCTTTAGAACAAGGCATAGTTTTCCCTGCTGGCTCTTTGAGCGTGGGACCAGTCTCCAGACATATGGCCATTTTTGGGCCTCGCGCAGCGCCAAGTGGGAAAGGGTGGTTTTGAGGCTGAAGGCAGCAGGAAAGCCTGCAGCACCCAGGTGTGTGGGGCTACGCAAGCAGTTCCCAAAGAGCTTTAGAACAAGGCATAGTTTTCCCTGCTGGCTCTTTGGGCGTGGGACCAGTCTCCAGACATATGGCCATTTTTGGGCCTGGCGTGGCGCCAAGTGGGAAAGGGTGCCTTTGAGGCTGAAGAGAGCAGGAAAGCCTGCAGCCCCCAGGTGTGTGAGGCTACGCAAGCGGTTCCCAAAGAGCTTTAGAACAAGGCATAGTTTTCCCTGCTGGCTCTTTGGGCGTGGGACCAACCTCCAGACATATGGACATTTTTGAGCCTTGCGCGGCACCAAGTGGGAAAGGGTGCCTTTGAGGCTGAAGGCAGCAGGAAAGTCTGCAGCCCGCAGGTCTGTGGGGCTACGCAAGCGGTTCCCAAAGAGCTTTAGAACAAGGCATAGTTTTCCCTGCTGGCTCTTTGGGCGTGGGACCAGTGTCCAGAAATATAGCCATTTTTGTGCCTGGCGCTGGGCTAAGAGGGAAAGGGTGGTTTTGAGGCTGAAGGCAGCAGGAAAGCCTGCAGCCCCCAGGTCTTTGAGGCCACGCAAGCGGTTCCCAAAGAGCTTTAGAACAAGGCATAGTTTTCCCTGCTGGCTCTTTGGGCTTGGGACCAACCTCCAGACATATGGCCATTTTTGTGCCTGGCGTGACGCCATGTGGGAAAGGGTGGTTTTGAGGCTGAAGGCAGCAGGAAAGCCTGCAGCCCACAGGTGTGTGGGGCTACGCAAGCGGTTCCCAAAGAGCTTTAGTACAAGGCATAGTTTTCCCTGCTGGCTCTTTCGGCGTGGGACCAATCTCCAGACATATGGCCATTTTTGTGCCTGGCGTGACACCAAGTGGGAAAGGGTGGTTTTGAGGCTGAAGGCAGCAGGAAAGCCTGCAGCCCCCAGGTGTGTGGGGCTACGCAAGCCGTTCCCAAAGAGCTTTAGAACAAGGCATAGTTTTCCCTGCTGGCTCTTTGGGCGTGGGACCAACCTCCAGACATATGGTCATTTTTGGGCCTGGCGCGGCGCCAAGTGGGAAAGGGTGGTTTTGAGGCTGAAGGCAGCAGGAAAGCCTGCAGCCCCCAGGTCTGTGGGGCTACGCAAGTGGTTCCCAAAGAGCTTTAGAACAAGGCATAGTTTTCCCTGCTGGCTCTTTGGGCGTGGGACCAGTCTCCAGACATATGGCCATTTTTGGGCCTGGCGTGGCGCCATGTGGGAAAGGGTGCCTTTGAGGCTGAAGAGAGCAGGAAAGCCTGCAGCCCCCAGGTGTGTGGGGCTACGCAAGCGGTTCCCAAAGAGCTTTAGAACAAGGCATAGTTTTCCCTGCTGTCTCTCTGGGGGTCGGACCAATCTCCAGACATATGGCCATTTTTGTGCCTGGCGCGTCGCCAAGTGGGAAAGGGTGGTTTTGAGGCTGAAGGCAGCAGGAAAGCCTGCAGCCCCCAGGTGTGTGGGGCTACGCAAGCGGTTCCCAAAGAGCTTTAGAACAAGGCATAGTTTTCCCTGCTGGCTCTGTGGCCGTGGGACCAGTCTCCAGACATATGGCCATTTTTGGGCCTGGCGCGGCGCCAAGTGGGAAAGGGTGGTTTTGAGGCTGAGGGCAGCAGGAAAGCCTGCAGCCCCCAGGTGTGTGGGGCTACGCAAGCGGTTCCCAAAGAGCTTTAGTACAAGGCATAGTTTTCCCTGCTGGCTCTTTGGGCGTGGGACCAATCTCCAGACATATGGCCATTTTTGTGCCTGGCGTGACACCAAGTGGGAAAGGGTGGTTTTGAGGCTGAAGGCAGCAGGAAAGCCTGCAGCCCCCAGGTGTGTGGGGCTACGCAAGCGGTTCCCAAAGAGCTTTAGAACAAGGCATAGTTTTCCCTGCTGGCTCTTTGGGCGTGTGACCAACCTCCAGACATATGGCCATTTTTGTGCCTGGCGTGACGCCATGTGGGAAAGGGTGGTTTTGAGGCTGCAGGTGCCAGAAAAGCCTGCAGCCCCCAGGTGTGTGGGGCTACGCAAGCGGTTCCCAAAGAGCTTTAGAACAAGGCATAGTTTTCCCTGCTGGCTCTGTGGCCGTGGGACCAGTCTCCAGACATATGGCCATTTTTGGGCCTAGCGCGGGGCCAAGTGGGAAAGGGTGGTTTTGAGGATGAAGGCAGCAGGAAAGCCTGCAACCCCCAGGTCTGTGCGGCTACGCAAGCGGTTCCCAAAGAGCTTTAGAACAAGGCATAGTTTTCCCTGCTGGCTCTTTGGGCGTGGGACCAACCTCCAGACATATGGCCATTTTTGTGCCTGGCGTGACGCCATGTGGGAAAGGGTGGTTTTGAGGCCGAAGGCAGCAGGAAAGCCTGCAGCCCCCAGGTGTGTGGGGCTACGCAAGCGGTTCCCAAAGAGCTTTAGAACAAGGCATAGTTTTCCCTGCTGGCTCTTTGGGCGTGGGACCAATCTCCAGACATATGGCCATTTTTGTGCCTGGCGTGACACCAAGTGGGAAAGGGTGGTTTTGAAGCTGAAGGCAGCAGGAAGGTCTGCAGCCCCCAGGTGTGTGGGGCTACGCAAGCGGTTCCCAAAGAGCTTTAGAACAAGGCATAGTTTTCCCTGCTGGCTCTTTGAGCGTGGGACCAGTCTCCAGACATATGGCCATTTTTGGGCCTCGCGCAGCGCCAAGTGGGAAAGGGTGGTTTTGAGGCTGAAGGCAGCAGGAAAGCCTGCAGCACCCAGGTGTGTGGGGCTACGCAAGCAGTTCCCAAAGAGCTTTAGAACAAGGCATAGTTTTCCCTGCTGGCTCTTTGGGCGTGGGACCAGTCTCCAGACATATGGCCATTTTTGGGCCTGGCGTGGCGCCAAGTGGGAAAGGGTGCCTTTGAGGCTGAAGAGAGCAGGAAAGCCTGCAGCCCCCAGGTGTGTGAGGCTACGCAAGCGGTTCCCAAAGAGCTTTAGAACAAGGCATAGTTTTCCCTGCTGGCTCTTTGGGCGTGGGACCAACCTCCAGACATATGGACATTTTTGAGCCTTGCGCGGCACCAAGTGGGAAAGGGTGCCTTTGAGGCTGAAGGCAGCAGGAAAGTCTGCAGCCCGCAGGTCTGTGGGGCTACGCAAGCGGTTCCCAAAGAGCTTTAGAACAAGGCATAGTTTTCCCTGCTGGCTCTTTGGGCGTGGGACCAGTGTCCAGAAATATAGCCATTTTTGTGCCTGGCGCTGGGCTAAGAGGGAAAGGGTGGTTTTGAGGCTGAAGGCAGCAGGAAAGCCTGCAGCCCCCAGGTCTTTGAGGCCACGCAAGCGGTTCCCAAAGAGCTTTAGAACAAGGCATAGTTTTCCCTGCTGGCTCTTTGGGCTTGGGACCAACCTCCAGACATATGGCCATTTTTGTGCCTGGCGTGACGCCATGTGGGAAAGGGTGGTTTTGAGGCTGAAGGCAGCAGGAAAGCCTGCAGCCCACAGGTGTGTGGGGCTACGCAAGCGGTTCCCAAAGAGCTTTAGTACAAGGCATAGTTTTCCCTGCTGGCTCTTTCGGCGTGGGACCAATCTCCAGACATATGGCCATTTTTGTGCCTGGCGTGACACCAAGTGGGAAAGGGTGGTTTTGAGGCTGAAGGCAGCAGGAAAGCCTGCAGCCCCCAGGTGTGTGGGGCTACGCAAGCGGTTCCCAAAGAGCTTTAGAACAAGGCATAGTTTTCCCTGCTGGCTCTTTGGGCGTGGGACCAACCTCCAGACATATGGTCATTTTTGGGCCTGGCGCGGCGCCAAGTGGGAAAGGGTGGTTTTGAGGCTGAAGGCAGCAGGAAAGCCTGCAGCCCCCAGGTCTGTGGGGCTACGCAAGTGGTTCCCAAAGAGCTTTAGAACAAGGCATAGTTTTCCCTGCTGGCTCTTTGGGCGTGGGACCAGTCTCCAGACATATGGCCATTTTTGGGCCTGGCGTGGCGCCATGTGGGAAAGGGTGCCTTTGAGGCTGAAGAGAGCAGGAAAGCCTGCAGCCCCCAGGTGTGTGGGGCTACGCAAGCGGTTCCCAAAAAGCTTTAGAACAAGGCATAGTTTTCCCTGCTGTCTCTCTGGGGGTCGGACCAATCTCCAGACATATGGTCATTTTTGTGCCTGGCGCGTCGCCAAGTGGGAAAGGGTGGTTTTGAGGCTGAAGGCAGCAGGAAAGCCTGCAGCCCCCAGGTGTGTGGGGCTACGCAAGCGGTTCCCAAAGAGCTTTAGAACAAGGCATAGTTTTCCCTGCTGGCTCTGTGGCCGTGGGACCAGTCTCCAGACATATGGCCATTTTTGGGCCTGGCGCGGCGCCAAGTGGGAAAGGGTGGTTTTGAGGCTGAAGGCAGCAGGAAAGCCTGCAGCCCCCAGGTGTGTGGGGCTACGCAAGCGGTTCCCAAAGAGCTTTAGTACAAGGCATAGTTTTCCCTGCTGGCTCTTTGGGCGTGGGACCAATCTCCAGACATATGGCCATTTTTGTGCCTGGCGTGACACCAAGTGGGAAAGGGTGGTTTTGAGGCTGAAGGCAGCAGGAAAGCCTGCAGCCCCCAGGTGTGTGGGGCTACGCAAGCGGTTCCCAAAGAGCTTTAGAACAAGGCATAGTTTTCCCTGCTGGCTCTTTGGGCGTGTGACCAACCTCCAGACATATGGCCATTTTTGTGCCTGGCGTGACGCCATGTGGGAAAGGGTGGTTTTGAGGCTGCAGGTGCCAGAAAAGCCTGCAGCCCCCAGGTGTGTGGGGCTACGCAAGCGGTTCCCAAAGAGCTTTAGAACAAGGCATAGTTTTCCCTGCTGGCTCTGTGGCCGTGGGACCAGTCTCCAGACATATGGCCATTTTTGGGCCTAGCGCGGGGCCAAGTGGGAAAGGGTGGTTTTGAGGATGAAGGCTGCAGGAAAGCCTGCAACCCCCAGGTCTGTGCGGCTACGCAAGCGGTTCCCAAAGAGCTTTAGAACAAGGCATAGTTTTCCCTGCTGGCTCTTTGGGCGTGGGACCAACCTCCAGACATATGGCCATTTTTGTGCCTGTCGTGACACCATGTGGGAAAGGGTGGTTTTGAGGCTGCAGGTGCCAGAAAAGCCTGCAGCCCCCAGGTCTCTGGGGCTACGCAAGCAGTTCCCAAAAAGCTTTAGAACAAGGCATAGTTTTCCCTGCTGGCTCTTTGGGCGTGGGACCAGTCTCCAGACATATGGCCATTTTTGGGCCTGGCGTGGCGCCAAGTGGGAAAGGGTGCCTTTGAGGCTGAAGAGAGCAGGAAAGCCTGCAGCCCTCAGGTGTGTGGGGCTACGCAAGCGGTTCCCAAAGAGCTTTAGAACAAGGCATAGTTTTCCCTGCTGGCTCTTTGGGCGTCGGACCAATCTCCAGACATATGGTCATTTTTGTGCCTGGCACGGGGCCAAGTGGGAAAGGGTTGTTTTGAGGCTGAAGGCAGCAGGAAAGCCTGCAGCCCCCAGGTGTGTGGGGCTACGCAAGCGGTTCCCAAAGAGCTTTAGAACAAGGCATAGTTTTCCCTGCTGGCTCTTTGGGCGTGGGACCAACCTCCAGACATATGGCCATTTTTGTGCCTGGCGTGACGCCATGTGGGAAAGGGTGGTTTTGAGGCCGAAGGCAGCAGGAAAGCCTGCAGCCCCCAGGTGTGTGGGGCTACGCAAGCGGTTCCCAAAGAGCTTTAGAACAAGGCATAGTTTTCCCTGCTGGCTCTTTGGGCGTGGGACCAATCTCCAGACATATGGCCATTTTTGTGCCTGGCGTGACACCAAGTGGGAAAGGGTGGTTTTGAAGCTGAAGGCAGCAGGAAGGTCTGCAGCCCCCAGGTGTGTGGGGCTACGCAAGCCGTTCCCAAAGAGCTTTAGAACAAGGCATAGTTTTCCCTGCTGGCTCTTTGGGCGTGGGACCAACCTCCAGACATATGGTCATTTTTGGGCCTGGCGCGGCGCCAAGTGGGAAAGGGTGGTTTTGAGGCTGAAGGCAGCAGGAAAGCCTGCAGCCCCCAGGTCTGTGGGGCTACGCAAGTGGTTCCCAAAGAGCTTTAGAACAAGGCATAGTTTTCCCTGCTGGCTCTTTGGGCGTGGGACCAGTCTCCAGACATATGGCCATTTTTGGGCCTGGCGTGGCGCCATGTGGGAAAGGGTGCCTTTGAGGCTAAAGAGAGCAGGAAAGCCTGCAGCCCCCAGGTGTGTGGGGCTACGCAAGCGGTTCCCAAAGAGCTTTAGAACAAGGCATAGTTTTCCCTGCTGTCTCTCTGGGGGTCGGACCAATCTCCAGACATATGGTCATTTTTGTGCCTGGCGCGTCGCCAAGTGGGAAAGGGTGGTTTTGAGGCTGAAGGCAGCAGGAAAGCCTGCAGCCCCCAGGTGTGTGGGGCTACGCAAGCGGTTCCCAAAGAGCTTTAGAACAAGGCATAGTTTTCCCTGCTGGCTCTGTGGCCGTGGGACCAGTCTCCAGACATATGGCCATTTTTGGGCCTGGCGCGGCGCCAAGTGGGAAAGGGTGGTTTTGAGGCTGAAGGCAGCAGGAAAGCCTGCAGCCCCCAGGTGTGTGGGGCTACGCAAGCGGTTCCCAAAGAGCTTTAGTACAAGGCATAGTTTTCCCTGCTGGCTCTTTGGGCGTGGGACCAATCTCCAGACATATGGCCATTTTTGTGCCTGGCGTGACACCAAGTGGGAAAGGGTGGTTTTGAGGCTGAAGGCAGCAGGAAAGCCTGCAGCCCCCAGGTGTGTGGGGCTACGCAAGCGGTTCCCAAAGAGCTTTAGAACAAGGCATAGTTTTCCCTGCTGGCTCTTTGGGCGTGTGACCAACCTCCAGACATATGGCCATTTTTGTGCCTGGCGTGACGCCATGTGGGAAAGGGTGGTTTTGAGGCTGCAGGTGCCAGAAAAGCCTGCAGCCCCCAGGTGTGTGGGGCTACGCAAGCGGTTCCCAAAGAGCTTTAGAACAAGGCATAGTTTTCCCTGCTGGCTCTGTGGCCGTGGGACCAGTCTCCAGACATATGGCCATTTTTGGGCCTAGCGCGGGGCCAAGTGGGAAAGGGTGGTTTTGAGGATGAAGGCAGCAGGAAAGCCTGCAACCCCCAGGTCTGTGCGGCTACGCAAGCGGTTCCCAAAGAGCTTTAGAACAAGGCATAGTTTTCCCTGCTGGCTCTTTGGGCGTGGGACCAACCTCCAGACATATGGCCATTTTTGTGCCTGTCGTGACACCATGTGGGAAAGGGTGGTTTTGAGGCTGCAGGTGCCAGAAAAGCCTGCAGCCCCCAGGTCTCTGGGGCTACGCAAGCAGTTCCCAAAAAGCTTTAGAACAAGGCATAGTTTTCCCTGCTGGCTCTTTGGGCGTGGGACCAGTCTCCAGACATATGGCCATTTTTGGGCCTGGCGTGGCGCCAAGTGGGAAAGGGTGCCTTTGAGGCTGAAGAGAGCAGGAAAGCCTGCAGCCCTCAGGTGTGTGGGGCTACGCAAGCGGTTCCCAAAGAGCTTTAGAACAAGGCATAGTTTTCCCTGCTGGCTCTTTGGGCGTCGGACCAATCTCCAGACATATGGTCATTTTTGTGCCTGGCACGGGGCCAAGTGGGAAAGGGTTGTTTTGAGGCTGAAGGCAGCAGGAAAGCCTGCAGCCCCCAGGTGTGTGGGGCTACGCAAGCGGTTCCCAAAGAGCTTTAGAACAAGGCATAGTTTTCCCTGCTGGCTCTTTGGGCGTGGGACCAACCTCCAGACATATGGCCATTTTTGTGCCTGGCGTGACGCCATGTGGGAAAGGGTGGTTTTGAGGCCGAAGGCAGCAGGAAAGCCTGCAGCCCCCAGGTGTGTGGGGCTACGCAAGCGGTTCCCAAAGAGCTTTAGAACAAGGCATAGTTTTCCCTGCTGGCTCTTTGGGCGTGGGACCAATCTCCAGACATATGGCCATTTTTGTGCCTGGCGTGACACCAAGTGGGAAAGGGTGGTTTTGAAGCTGAAGGCAGCAGGAAGGTCTGCAGCCCCCAGGTGTGTGGGGCTACGCAAGCGGTTCCCAAAGAGCTTTAGAACAAGGCATAGTTTTCCCTGCTGGCTCTTTGAGCGTGGGACCAGTCTCCAGACATATGGCCATTTTTGGGCCTCGCGCAGCGCCAAGTGGGAAAGGGTGGTTTTGAGGCTGAAGGCAGCAGGAAAGCCTGCAGCCCCCAGGTGTGTGGGGCTACGCAAGCAGTTCCCAAAGAGCTTTAGAACAAGGCATAGTTTTCCCTGCTGGCTCTTTGGGCGTGGGACCAGTCTCCAGACATATGGCCATTTTTGTGCCTGGCGTGGCGCCAAGTGGGAAAGGGTGCCTTTGAGGCTGAAGAGAGCAGGAAAGCCTGCAGCCCCCAGGTGTGTGAGGCTACGCAAGCGGTTCCCAAAGAGCTTTAGAACAAGGCATAGTTTTCCCTGCTGGCTCTTTGGGCGTGGGACCAACCTCCAGACATATGGCCATTTTTGAGCCTTGCACGGCACCAAGTGGGAAAGGGTGCCTTTGAGGCTGAAGGCAGCAGGAAAGTCTGCAGCCCGCAGGTCTGTGGGGCTACGCAAGCGGTTCCCAAAGAGCTTTAGAACAAGGCATAGTTTTCCCTGCTGGCTCTTTGGGCGTGGGACCAGTGTCCAGAAATATAGCCATTTTTGTGCCTGGCGCTGGGCTAAGAGGGAAAGGGTGGTTTTGAGGCTGAAGGCAGCAGGAAAGCCTGCAGCCCCCAGGTCTTTGAGGCCACGCAAGCGGTTCCCAAAGAGCTTTAGAACAAGGCATAGTTTTCCCTGCTGGCTCTTTGGGCTTGGGACCAACCTCCAGACATATGGCCATTTTTGTGCCTGGCGTGACGCCATGTGGGAAAGGGTGGTTTTGAGGCTGAAGGCAGCAGGAAAGCCTGCAGCCCACAGGTGTGTGGGGCTACGCAAGCGGTTCCCAAAGAGCTTTAGTACAAGGCATAGTTTTCCCTGCTGGCTCTTTCGGCGTGGGACCAATCTCCAGACATATGGCCATTTTTGTGCCTGGCGTGACACCAAGTGGGAAAGGGTGGTTTTGAGGCTGAAGGCAGCAGGAAAGCCTGCAGCCCCCAGGTGTGTGGGGCTACGCAAGCCGTTCCCAAAGAGCTTTAGAACAAGGCATAGTTTTCCCTGCTGGCTCTTTGGGCGTGGGACCAACCTCCAGACATATGGTCATTTTTGGGCCTGGCGCGGCGCCAAGTGGGAAAGGGTGGTTTTGAGGCTGAAGGCAGCAGGAAAGCCTGCAGCCCCCAGGTCTGTGGGGCTACGCAAGTGGTTCCCAAAGAGCTTTAGAACAAGGCATAGTTTTCCCTGCTGGCTCTTTGGGCGTGGGACCAGTCTCCAGACATATGGCCATTTTTGGGCCTGGCGTGGCGCCATGTGGGAAAGGGTGCCTTTGAGGCTGAAGAGAGCAGGAAAGCCTGCAGCCCCCAGGTGTGTGGGGCTACGCAAGCGGTTCCCAAAGAGCTTTAGAACAAGGCATAGTTTTCCCTGCTGTCTCTCTGGGGGTCGGACCAATCTCCAGACATATGGTCATTTTTGTGCCTGGCGCGTCGCCAAGTGGGAAAGGGTGGTTTTGAGGCTGAAGGCAGCAGGAAAGCCTGCAGCCCCCAGGTGTGTGGGGCTACGCAAGCGGTTCCCAAAGAGCTTTAGAACAAGGCATAGTTTTCCCTGCTGGCTCTGTGGCCGTGGGACCAGTCTCCAGACATATGGCCATTTTTGGGCCTGGCGCGGCGCCAAGTGGGAAAGGGTGGTTTTGAGGCTGAAGGCAGCAGGAAAGCCTGCAGCCCCCAGGTGTGTGGGGCTACGCAAGCGGTTCCCAAAGAGCTTTAGTACAAGGCATAGTTTTCCCTGCTGGCTCTTTGGGCGTGGGACCAATCTCCAGACATATGGCCATTTTTGTGCCTGGCGTGACACCAAGTGGGAAAGGGTGGTTTTGAGGCTGAAGGCAGCAGGAAAGCCTGCAGCCCCCAGGTGTGTGGGGCTACGCAAGCGGTTCCCAAAGAGCTTTAGAACAAGGCATAGTTTTCCCTGCTGGCTCTTTGGGCGTGTGACCAACCTCCAGACATATGGCCATTTTTGTGCCTGGCGTGACGCCATGTGGGAAAGGGTGGTTTTGAGGCTGCAGGTGCCAGAAAAGCCTGCAGCCCCCAGGTGTGTGGGGCTACGCAAGCGGTTCCCAAAGAGCTTTAGAACAAGGCATAGTTTTCCCTGCTGGCTCTGTGGCCGTGGGACCAGTCTCCAGACATATGGCCATTTTTTGGCCTAGCGCGGGGCCAAGTGGGAAAGGGTGGTTTTGAGGATGAAGGCTGCAGGAAAGCCTGCAACCCCCAGGTCTGTGCGGCTACGCAAGCGGTTCCCAAAGAGCTTTAGAACAAGGCATAGTTTTCCCTGCTGGCTCTTTGGGCGTGGGACCAGTCTCCAGACATATGGCCATTTTTGTGCCTGTCGTGACACCATGTGGGAAAGGGTGGTTTTGAGGCTGCAGGTGCCAGAAAAGCCTGCAGCCCCCAGGTCTCTGGGGCTACGCAAGCAGTTCCCAAAAAGCTTTAGAACAAGGCATAGTTTTCCCTGCTGGCTCTTTGGGCGTGGGACCAGTCTCCAGACATATGGCCATTTTTGGGCCTGGCGTGGCGCCAAGTGGGAAAGGGTGCCTTTGAGGCTGAAGAGAGCAGGAAAGCCTGCAGCCCTCAGGTGTGTGGGGCTACGCAAGCGGTTCCCAAAGAGCTTTAGAACAAGGCATAGTTTTCCCTGCTGGCTCTTTGGGCGTCGGACCAATCTCCAGACATATGGTCATTTTTGTGCCTGGCACGGGGCCAAGTGGGAAAGGGTTGTTTTGAGGCTGAAGGCAGCAGGAAAGCCTGCAGCCCCCAGGTGTGTGGGGCTACGCAAGCGGTTCCCAAAGAGCTTTAGAACAAGGCATAGTTTTCCCTGCTGGCTCTTTGGGCGTGGGACCAACCTCCAGACATATGGCCATTTTTGTGCCTGGCGTGACGCCATGTGGGAAAGGGTGGTTTTGAGGCCGAAGGCAGCAGGAAAGCCTGCAGCCCCCAGGTGTGTGGGGCTACGCAAGCGGTTCCCAAAGAGCTTTAGAACAAGGCATAGTTTTCCCTGCTGGCTCTTTGGGCGTGGGACCAATCTCCAGACATATGGCCATTTTTGTGCCTGGCGTGACACCAAGTGGGAAAGGGTGGTTTTGAAGCTGAAGGCAGCAGGAAGGTCTGCAGCCCCCAGGTGTGTGGGGCTACGCAAGCGGTTCCCAAAGAGCTTTAGAACAAGGCATAGTTTTCCCTGCTGGCTCTTTGAGCGTGGGACCAGTCTCCAGACATATGGCCATTTTTGGGCCTCGCGCAGCGCCAAGTGGGAAAGGGTGGTTTTGAGGCTGAAGGCAGCAGGAAAGCCTGCAGCACCCAGGTGTGTGGGGCTACGCAAGCAGTTCCCAAAGAGCTTTAGAACAAGGCATAGTTTTCCCTGCTGGCTCTTTGGGCGTGGGACCAGTCTCCAGACATATGGCCATTTTTGGGCCTGGCGTGGCGCCAAGTGGGAAAGGGTGCCTTTGAGGCTGAAGAGAGCAGGAAAGCCTGCAGCCCCCAGGTGTGTGAGGCTACGCAAGCGGTTCCCAAAGAGCTTTAGAACAAGGCATAGTTTTCCCTGCTGGCTCTTTGGGCGTGGGACCAACCTCCAGACATATGGCCATTTTTGAGCCTTGCGCGGCACCAAGTGGGAAAGGGTGCCTTTGAGGCTGAAGGCAGCAGGAAAGTCTGCAGCCCGCAGGTCTGTGGGGCTACGCAAGCGGTTCCCAAAGAGCTTTAGAACAAGGCATAGTTTTCCCTGCTGGCTCTTTGGGCGTGGGACCAGTGTCCAGAAATATAGCCATTTTTGTGCCTGGCGCTGGGCTAAGAGGGAAAGGGTGGTTTTGAGGCTGAAGGCAGCAGGAAAGCCTGTAGCCCCCAGGTGTGTGGGGCTACGCAAGCGGTTCCCAAAGAGCTTTAGAACAAGGCATAGTTTTCCCTGCTGGCTCTTTGGGCGTGGGACCAACCTCCAGACATATGGCCATTTTTGTGCCTGGTGTGACGCCATGTGGGAAAGGGTGGTTTTGAGGCCGAAGGCAGCAGGAAAGCCTGCAGCCCCCAGGTGTGTGGGGCTACGCAAGCGGTTCCCAAAGAGCTTTAGAACAAGGCATAGTTTTCCCTGCTGGCTCTTTCGGCGTGGGACCAGTCTCCAGACATATGGCCATTTTTGTGCCTGGCGTGACGCCATGTGGGAAAGGGTGGTTTTGAGGCCGAAGGCAGCAGGAAAGCCTGCAGCCCCCAGGTGTGTGGGGCTACGCAAGCGGTTCCCAAAGAGCTTTAGAACAAGGCATAGTTTTCCCTGCTGGCTCTTTGGGCGTGGGACCAATCTCCAGCCATATGGCCATTTTTCTGCCTGGCGTGACGCCATGTGGGAAAGGGTGGTTTTGAGGCTGCAGGTGCCAGAAAAGCCTGCAGCCCCCAGGTGTGTGGGGCTACGCAAGCGGTTCCCAAAGAGCTTTAGAACAAGGCATAGTTTTCCCTGCTGGCTCTTTGAGCGTGGGACCAATCTCCAGACATATGGCCATTTTTGGGCCTGGCGCGGGGCCAAGTGGGAAAGGGTGGTTTTGAGGCTGAAGGCAGCAGGAAAGCCTGTAGCCCCCAGGTGTGTGGGGCTACGCAAGCGGTTCCCAAAGAGCTTTAGTACAAGGCATAGTTTTCCCTGCTGGCTCTTTGGGCGTGGGACCAACCTCCAGACATATGGTCATTTTTGGGCCTGGCGCGGCGCCAAGTGGGAAAGGGTGGTTTTGAGGCTGAAGGCAGCAGGAAAGCCTGCAGCCCCCAGGTGTGTGGGGCTACGCAAGTGGTTCCCAAAGAGCTTTAGAACAAGGCATAGTTTTCCCTGCTGGCTCTTTGGGCGTCGGACCAATCTCCAGACATATGGTCATTTTTGTGCCTGGCACGGGGCCAAGTGGGAAAGGGTGGTTTTGAGGCTGAAGGCAGCAGGAAAGCCTGCAGCCCCCAGGTGTGTGGGGCTACGCAAGCGGTTCCCAAAGAGCTTTAGAACAAGGCATAGTTTTCCCTGCTGGCTCTTTGGGCGTGGGACCAACCTCCAGACATATGGCCATTTTTGTGCCTGGCGTGACGCCATGTGGGAAAGGGTGGTTTTGAGGCCGAAGGCAGCAGGAAAGCCTGCAGCCCCCAGGTGTGTGGGGCTACGCAAGCGGTTCCCAAAGAGCTTTAGAACAAGGCATAGTTTTCCCTGCTGGCTCTTTGGGCGTGGGACCAATCTCCAGACATATGGCCATTTTTGTGCCTGGCGTGACACCAAGTGGGAAAGGGTGGTTTTGAAGCTGAAGGCAGCAGGAAGGTCTGCAGCCCCCAGGTGTGTGGGGCTACGCAAGCGGTTCCCAAAGAGCTTTAGAACAAGGCATAGTTTTCCCTGCTGGCTCTTTGAGCGTGGGACCAGTCTCCAGACATATGGCCATTTTTGGGCCTCGCGCAGCGCCAAGTGGGAAAGGGTGGTTTTGAGGCTGAAGGCAGCAGGAAAGCCTGCAGCCCCCAGGTGTGTGGGGCTACGCAAGCGGTTCCCAAAGAGCTTTAGAACAAGGCATAGTTTTCCCTGCTGGCTCTTTGGGCGTGGGACCAGTCTCCAGAAATATAGCCATTTTTGTGCCTGGCGCTGGGCTAAGAGGGAAAGGGTGGTTTTGAGGCTGAAGGCAGCAGGAAAGCCTGTAGCCCCCAGGTGTGTGGGGCTACGCAAGCGGTTCCCAAAGAGCTTTAGAACAAGGCATAGTTTTCCCTGCTGGCTCTTTGGGCGTGGGACCAACCTCCAGACATATGGCCATTTTTGTGCCTGGCGTGACGCCATGTGGGAAAGGGTGGTTTTGAGGCCGAAGGCAGCAGGAAAGCCTGCAGCCCCCAGGTGTGTGGGGCTACGCAAGCGGTTCCCAAAGAGCTTTAGAACAAGGCATAGTTTTCCCTGCTGGCTCTTTCGGCGTGGGACCAGTCTCCAGACATATGGCCATTTTTGTGCCTGGCGTGACGCCATGTGGGAAAGGGTGGTTTTGAGGCCGAAGGCAGCAGGAAAGCCTGCAGCCCCCAGGTGTGTGGGGCTACGCAAGCGGTTCCCAAAGAGCTTTAGAACAAGGCATAGTTTTCCCTGCTGGCTCTTTGGGCGTGGGACCAATCTCCAGCCATATGGCCATTTTTCTGCCTGGCGTGACGCCATGTGGGAAAGGGTGGTTTTGAGGCTGCAGGTGCCAGAAAAGCCTGCAGCCCCCAGGTGTGTGGGGCTACGCAAGCGGTTCCCAAAGAGCTTTAGAACAAGGCATAGTTTTCCCTGCTGGCTCTTTGAGCGTGGGACCAATCTCCAGACATATGGCCATTTTTGGGCCTGGCGCGGGGCCAAGTGGGAAAGGGTGGTTTTGAGGCTGAAGGCAGCAGGAAAGCCTGTAGCCCCCAGGTGTGTGTGGCTACGCAAGCGGTTCCCAAAGAGCTTTAGTACAAGGCATAGTTTTCCCTGCTGGCTCTTTGGGCGTGGGACCAATCTCCAGACATATGGCCATTTTTGGGCCTCGCGCAGCGCCAAGTGGGAAAGGGTGGTTTTGAGGCTGAAGGCAGCAGGAAAGCCTGCAGCCCCCAGGTGTGTGGGGCTACGCAAGCGGTTCCCAAAGAGCTTTAGTACAAGGCATAGTTTTCCCTGCTGGCTCTTTCGGCGTGGGACCAATCTCCAGACATATGGCCATTTTTGTGCCTGGCGTGACACCAAGTGGGAAAGGGTGGTTTTGAGGCTGAAGGCAGCAGGAAAGCCTGCAGCCCCCAGGTGTGTGGGGCTACGCAAGCGGTTCCCAAAGAGCTTTAGAACAAGGCATAGTTTTCCCTGCTGGCTCTTTGGGCGTGGGACCAACCTCCAGACATATGGTCATTTTTGTGCCTGGCGCGGGGTCAAGTGGGAAAGGGTGGTTTTGAGGCTGAAGGCAGCAGGAAAGCCTGCAGCCCCCAGGTCTGTGGGGCTACGCAAGTGGTTCCCAAAGAGCTTTAGAACAAGGCATAGTTTTCCCTGCTGGCTCTTTGAGCGTGGGACCAGTCTCCAGACATATGGCCATTTTTGGGCCTGGCGCGGGGCCAAGTGGGAAAGGGTGGTTTTGAGGCTGAAGGCAGTAGGAAAGCCTGCAGCCCCCAGGTGTGTGGGGCTACGCAAGCGGTTCCCAAAGAGCTTTAGAACAAGGCATAGTTTTCCCTGCTGGCTCTTTGGGCGTGGGACCAGTCTCCAGACATATGGCCATTTTTGGGCCTGGCGTGACGCCATGTGGGAAAGGGTGGTTTTGAGGATGAAGAGAGCAGGACTGCCTGCAGCCCCTAGGTGTGTGGGGCTACGCAAGCCGTTCCCAAAGAGCTTTAGAACAAGGCATAGTTTTCCCTGCTGGCTCTTTGAGCGTGGGACCAGTCTCCAGACATATGGCCATTTTTGGGCCTCGCGCAGCGCCAAGTGGGAAAGGGTGGTTTTGAGGCTGAAGGCAGCAGGAAAGCCTGCAGCCCCCAGGTGTGTGGGGCTACGCAAGCAGTTCCCAAAGAGCTTTAGAACAAGGCATAGTTTTCCCTGCTGGCTCTTTGGGCGTGGGACCAGTCTCCAGACATATGGCCTTTTTTCGGCCTGGCGTGGCGCCAAGTGGGAAAGGGTGCCTTTGAGGCTGAAGAGAGCAGGAAAGCCTGCAGCCCCCAGGTGTGTGAGGCTACGCAAGCGGTTCCCAAAGAGCTTTAGAACAAGGCATAGTTTTCCCTGCTGGCTCTTTGGGCGTGGGACCAATCTCCAGACATATGGCCATTTTTGTGCCTGGCGTGACGCCATGTGGGAAAGGGTGGTTTTGAGGCTGAAGGCAGCAGGAAAGCCTGTAGCCCCCAGGTGTGTGGGGCTACGCAAGCGGTTCCCAAAGAGCTTTAGAACAAGGCATATTTTTCCCTGCTGGCTCTTTGGGCGTGGGACCAACCTCCAGACATATGGCCGTTTTTGTGCCTGGCGTGACGCCATGTGGGAAAGGGTGGTTTTGAGGCTGAAGGCAGCAGGAAAGCCTGCAGCCCCCAGGTGTGTGGGGCTACGCAAGCCGTTTCCAAAGAGCTTTAGTACAAGGCATAGTTTTCCCTGCTCGCTCTTTCGGCGTGGGACCAATCTCCAGACATATGGCCATTTTTGGGCCTGGCGTGACACCAAGTGGGAAAGGGTGGTTTTGAGGCTGAAGGCAGCAGGAAGGTCTGCAGCCCCCAGGTGTGTGGGGCTACGCAAGCCGTTCCCAAAGAGCTTTAGAACAAGGCATAGTTTTCCCTGCTGGCTCCTTGGGCGTGGGACCAACCTCCAGACATATGGCCATTTTACGCCTGGCGTGACGCCATGTGGGAAAGGGTGGTTTTGAGGCTGAAGGCAGCAGGAAAGCTTGCAGCCCCCTGGTCTGTGGGGCTATGCAAGCGGTTCCCAAAGAGCTTTAGAACAAGGCATAGTTTTCCCTGCTGCTCTTTGGGCGTGGGACCAGTCTCCAGACATATGGCCATTTTTGGGCCTGGTGCGGCGCCAAGTGGGAAAGGGTGGTTTTGAGGCTGAAGGCAGCAAGAAAGCCTGCAGCCCCTAGGTCTTTGAGGCCACGCAAGCGGTTCCCAAAGAGCATTAGTACAAGGCATAGTTTTCCCTGCTGGCTCTTTGGGCGTGGGACCAATCTCCAGACATATGGCCATTTTTGTGCCTGGCGTGACGCCATGTGGGAAAGAGTGGTTTTGAGGCTGAAGGCAGCAGGAAAGCCTGCAGCCCCCAGGTGTGTGGGGCTACGCAAGCGGTTCCCAAAGAGCTTTAGAACAAGGCATAGTTTTCCCTGCTGGCTCTTTGGGCGGGGACCAACCTCCAGACATATGGTCATTTTTGGGCCTGGCGCGGCGCCAAGTGGGAAAGGGTGGTTTTGAGGCTGAAGGCAGCAGGAAAGCCTGCAGCCCCCAGGTCTGTGGGGCTACGCAAGTGGTTCCCAAAGAGCTTTAGAACAAGGCATAGTTTTCCCTGCTGGCTCTTTGAGCGTGGGACCAGTCTCCAGACATATGGCCATTCTTGGGCCTGGCGCGGGGCCAAGTGGGAAAGGGTGGTTTTGAGGCTGAAGGCAGCAGGAAAGCCTGTAGCCCCCAGGTGTGTGGGGCTACGCAAGTGGTTCCCAAAGAGCTTTAGAACAAGGCATAGTTTTCCCTGTTGGCTCTTTGGGCGTGGGACCAACCTCCAGACATATGGCCATTTTTGTGCCTGGCGTGACGCCATGTGGGAAAGGGTGGTTTTGAGGCCGAAGGCAGCAGGAAAGCCTGCAGCCCCCAGGTGTGTGGGGCTACGCAAGCGGTTCCCAAAGAGCTTTAGAACAAGGCATAGTTTTCCCTGCTGGCTCTTTGGGCGTGGGACCAATCTCCAGACATATGGCCATTTTTGTGCCTGGCGTGACACCAAGTGGGAAAGGGTGGTTTTGAAGCTGAAGGCAGCAGGAAGGTCTGCAGCCCCCAGGTGTGTGGGGCTACGCAAGCGGTTCCCAAAGAGCTTTAGAACAAGGCATAGTTTTCCCTGCTGGCTCTTTGAGCGTGGGACCAGTCTCCAGACATATGGCCATTTTTGGGCCTCGCGCAGCGCCAAGTGGGAAAGGGTGGTTTTGAGGCTGAAGGCAGCAGGAAAGCCTGCAGCCCCCAGGTGTGTGGGGCTACGCAAGCGGTTCCCAAAGAGCTTTAGAACAAGGCATAGTTTTCCCTGCTGGCTCTTTGGGCGTGGGACCAGTGTCCAGAAATATAGCCATTTTTGTGCCTGGCGCTGGGCTAAGAGGGAAAGGGTGGTTTTGAGGCTGAAGGCAGCAGGAAAGCCTGTAGCCCCCAGGTGTGTGGGGCTACGCAAGCGGTTCCCAAAGAGCTTTAGAACAAGGCATAGTTTTCCCTGCTGGCTCTTTGGGCGTGGGACCAACCTCCAGACATATGGCCATTTTTGTGCCTGGCGTGACGCCATGTGGGAAAGGGTGGTTTTGAGGCCGAAGGCAGCAGGAAAGCCTGCAGCCCCCAGGTGTGTGGGGCTACGCAAGCGGTTCCCAAAGAGCTTTAGAACAAGGCATAGTTTTCCCTGCTGGCTCTTTCGGCGTGGGACCAGTCTCCAGACATATGGCCATTTTTGTGCCTGGCGTGACGCCATGTGGGAAAGGGTGGTTTTGAGGCCGAAGGCAGCAGGAAAGCCTGCAGCCCCCAGGTGTGTGGGGCTACGCAAGCGGTTCCCAAAGAGCTTTAGAACAAGGCATAGTTTTCCCTGCTGGCTCTTTGGGCGTGGGACCAATCTCCAGCCATATGGCCATTTTTCTGCCTGGCGTGACGCCATGTGGGAAAGGGTGGTTTTGAGGCTGCAGGTGCCAGAAAAGCCTGCAGCCCCCAGGTGTGTGGGGCTACGCAAGCGGTTCCCAAAGAGCTTTAGAACAAGGCATAGTTTTCCCTGCTGGCTCTTTGAGCGTGGGACCAATCTCCAGACATATGGTCATTTTTGGGCCTGGCGCGGCGCCAAGTGGGAAAGGGTGGTTTTGAGGCTGAAGGCAGCAGGAAAGCCTGCAGCCCCCAGGTGTGTGGGGCTACGCAAGCGGTTCCCAAAGAGCTTTAGAACAAGGCATAGTTTTCCCTGCTGGCTCTTTGGGCGTGGGACCAACCTCCAGACATATGGCCATTTTTGTGCCTGGCGTGACGCCATGTGGGAAAGGGTGGTTTTGAGGCTGAAGGCAGCAGGAAAGCCTGCAGCCCCCAGGTGTGTGGGGCTACGCAAGCGGTTCCCAAAGAGCTTTAGTACAAGGCATAGTTTTCCCTGCTGGCTCTTTCGGCGTGGGACCAATCTCCAGACATATGGCCATTTTTGTGCCTGGCGTGACACCAAGTGGGAAAGGGTGGTTTTGAGGCTGAAGGCAGCAGGAAAGCCTGCAGCCCCCAGGTGTGTGGGGCTACGCAAGCGGTTCCCAAAGAGCTTTAGAACAAGGCATAGTTTTCCCTGCTGGCTCTTTGGGCGTGGGACCAACCTCCAGACATATGGTCATTTTTGTGCCTGGCGCGGGGTCAAGTGGGAAAGGGTGGTTTTGAGGCTGAAGGCAGCAGGAAAGCCTGCAGCCCCCAGGTCTGTGGGGCTACGCAAGTGGTTCCCAAAGAGCTTTAGAACAAGGCATAGTTTTCCCTGCTGGCTCTTTGAGCGTGGGACCAGTCTCCAGACATATGGCCATTTTTGGGCCTGGCGCGGGGCCAAGTGGGAAAGGGTGGTTTTGAGGCTGAAGGCAGTAGGAAAGCCTGCAGCCCCCAGGTGTGTGGAGCTACGCAAGCGGTTCCCAAAGAGCTTTAGAACAAGGCATAGTTTTCCCTGCTGGCTCTTTGGGCGTGGGACCAGTCTCCAGACATATGGCCATTTTTGGGCCTGGCGTGACGCCATGTGGGAAAGGGTGGTTTTGAGGATGAAGAGAGCAGGACTGCCTGCAGCCCCTAGGTGTGTGGGGCTACGCAAGCCGTTCCCAAAGAGCTTTAGAACAAGGCATAGTTTTCCCTGCTGGCTCTTTGAGCGTGGGACCAGTCTCCAGACATATGGCCATTTTTGGGCCTCGCGCAGCGCCAAGTGGGAAAGGGTGGTTTTGAGGCTGAAGGCAGCAGGAAAGCCTGCAGCCCCCAGGTGTGTGGGGCTACGCAAGCAGTTCCCAAAGAGCTTTAGAACAAGGCATAGTTTTCCCTGCTGGCTCTTTGGGCGTGGGACCAGTCTCCAGACATATGGCCTTTTTTCGGCCTGGCGTGGCGCCAAGTGGGAAAGGGTGCCTTTGAGGCTGAAGAGAGCAGGAAAGCCTGCAGCCCCCAGGTGTGTGGGGCTATGCAAGCGGTTCCCAAAGAGCTTTAGAACAAGGCATAGTTTTCCCTGCTGGCTCTTTGGGCGTGGGACCAGTCTCCAGACATATGGCCATTTTTGTGCCTGGCGTGACGCCATGTGGGAAAGGGTGGTTTTGAGGCTGAAGGCAGCAGGAAAGCCTGTAGCCCCCAGGTGTGTGGGGCTACGCAAGCGGTTCCCAAAGAGCTTTAGAACAAGGCATATTTTTCCCTGCTGGCTCTTTGGGCGTGGGACCAACCTCCAGACATATGGCCGTTTTTGTGCCTGGCGTGACGCCATGTGGGAAAGGGTGGTTTTGAGGCTGAAGGCAGCAGGAAAGCCTGCAGCCCCCAGGTGTGTGGGGCTACGCAAGCCGTTTCCAAAGAGCTTTAGTACAAGGCATAGTTTTCCCTGCTCGCTCTTTCGGCGTGGGACCAATCTCCAGACATATGGCCATTTTTGGGCCTGGCGTGACACCAAGTGGGAAAGGGTGGTTTTGAGGCTGAAGGCAGCAGGAAGGTCTGCAGCCCCCAGGTGTGTGGGGCTACGCAAGCCGTTCCCAAAGAGCTTTAGAACAAGGCATAGTTTTCCCTGCTGGCTCCTTGGGCGTGGGACCAACCTCCAGACATATGGCCATTTTACGCCTGGCGTGACGCCATGTGGGAAAGGGTGGTTTTGAGGCTGAAGGCAGCAGGAAAGCTTGCAGCCCCCTGGTCTGTGGGGCTATGCAAGCGGTTCCCAAAGAGCTTTAGAACAAGGCATAGTTTTCCCTGCTGCTCTTTGGGCGTGGGACCAGTCTCCAGACATATGGCCATTTTTGGGCCTGGTGCGGCGCCAAGTGGGAAAGGGTGGTTTTGAGGCTGAAGGCAGCAAGAAAGCCTGCAGCCCCTAGGTCTTTGAGGCCACGCAAGCGGTTCCCAAAGAGCTTTAGAACAAAGCATAGTTTTCCCTGCTGGCTCTTTGGGCGTGGGACCAATCTCCAGACATATGGCCATTTTTGTGCCTGGCGTTACGCCATGTGGGAAAGAGTGGTTTTGAGGCTGAAGGCAGCAGGAAAGCCTGCAGCCCCCAGGTGTGTGGGGCTACGCAAGCGGTTCCCAAAGAGCTTTAGAACAAGGCATAGTTTTCCCTGCTGGCTCTTTGGGCGGGGACCAACCTCCAGACATATGGTCATTTTTGGGCCTGGCGCGGCGCCATGTGGGAAAGGGTGGTTTTGAGGCTGAAGGCAGCAGGAAAGCCTGCAGCCCCCAGGTCTGTGGGGCTACGCAAGTGGTTCCCAAAGAGCTTTAGAACAAGGCATAGTTTTCCCTGCTGGCTCTTTGAGCGTGGGACCAGTCTCCAGACATATGGCCATTCTTGGGCCTGGCGCGGGGCCAAGTGGGAAAGGGTGGTTTTGAGGCTGAAGGCAGCAGGAAAGCCTGTAGCCCCCAGGTGTGTGGGGCTACGCAAGTGGTTCCCAAAGAGCTTTAGAACAAGGCATAGTTTTCCCTGTTGGCTCTTTGGGCGTGGGACTAGTCTCCAGACATATGGCCATTTCTGGGCCTGGTGCGGCGACAAGTGGGAAAGGGTGGTTTTGAGGCTGAAGGCAGCAGGAAAGCCTGCAGCCCCCAGGTCTGTGGGGCTACGCAAGCGGTTCCCAAAGAGCTTTAGAACAAGGCATAGTTTTCCCTGCTGGCTCTTTGGGCGTGGGACCAGTCTCCAGACATATGGCCATTTTTGGGCCTGGCGCGGCGCCAAGTGGGAAAGGGTGGTTTTGAGGCTGAAGGCAGCAGGAAAGCTTGCAGCCCCCTGGTCTGTGGGGCTACGCAAGCCGATCCCAAAGAGCTTTAGAACAAGGCATAGTTTTCCCTGCTGGCTCTTTGGGTGTGGGACTAATCTCCAGACATATGGCCATTTTTGTGCCTGGCGTGACGCCATGTGGGAAAGGGTGGTTTTGAGGCTGAAGGCAGCAGGAAAGCCTGCAGCCCCCAGGTGTGTGGGGCTATGCAAGCGGTTCCCAAAGAGCTTTAGAACAAGGCATAGTTTTCCCTGCTGGCTCTATGGGCGTGGGACCAGTCTCCAGACATATGGCCATTTTTGGGCCTGGCGTGGCGCCACGTGGGAAAGGGTGCCTTTGAGGCTGAAGAGAGCAGGAAAGCCTGCAGCCCCCAGGTGTGTGGGGCTACGCAAGCGGTTCCCAAAGAGCTTTAGAACAAGGCATAGTTTTCCCTGCTGGCTCTTTGAGCGTGGGACCAGTCTCCAGACATATGGCCATTTTTGGGCCTCGCGCAGCGCCAAGTGGGAAAGGGTGGTTTTGAGGCTGAAGGCAGCAGGAAAGCCTGCAGCCCCCAGGTGTGTGGGGCTACGCAAGCAGTTCCCAAAGAGCTTTAGAACAAGGCATAGTTTTCCCTGCTGGCTCTTTGGGCGTGGGACCAGTCTCCAGACATATGGCCTTTTTTCGGCCTGGCGTGGCGCCAAGTGGGAAAGGGTGCCTTTGAGGCTGAAGAGAGCAGGAAAGCCTGCAGCCCCCAGGTGTGTGAGGCTACGCAAGCGGTTCCCAAAGAGCTTTAGAACAAGGCATAGTTTTCCCTGCTGGCTCTTTGGGCGTGGGACCAACCTCCAGACATATGGCCATTTTTATGCCTGGCGTGACGCCATGTGGGAAAGGGTGGTTTTGAGGCTGAAGGCAGCAGGAAAGCCTGCAGCCCCCAGGTGTGTGGGGCTATGCAAGTGGTTCCCAAAGAGCTTTAGAACAAGGCATAGTTTTCCCTGCTGGCTCTTTGGGCGTGGGACCAATCTCCAGACATATGGCCATTTTTGTGCCTGGCGCAGCGACAAGTGGGAAAGGGTGGTTTTGAGGCTGAAGGCAGCAGGAAAGCCTGCAGCCCCCAGGTGTGTGGGGCTACGCAAGCGGTTCCCAAAGAGCTTTAGAACAAGGCATAGTTTTCCCTGCTGGCTCTTTGGGCGTGGGACCAGTCTCCAGACATATGGCCATTTTTGGGCCTGGTGCGGCGCCAAGTGGGAAAGGGTGGTTTTGAGGCTGAAGGCAGCAAGAAAGCCTGCAGCCCCCAGGTCTTTGAGGCCACGCAAGCGGTTCCCAAAGAGCTTTAGTACAAGGCATAGTTTTCCCTGCTGGCTCTTTCGGCGTGGGACCAATCTCCAGACATATGGCCATTTTTGTGCCTGGCGTGACACCAAGTGGGAAAGGGTGGTTTTGAGGCTGAAGGCAGCAGGAAAGCCTGCAGCCCCCAGGTGTGTGGGGCTACGCAAGCGGTTCCCAAAGAGCTTTAGAACAAGGCATAGTTTTCCCTGCTGGCTCTTTGGGCGTGGGACCAACCTCCAGACATATGGTCATTTTTGTGCCTGGCGCAGGGCCAAGTGGGAAAGGGTGGTTTTGAGGCTGAAGGCAGCAGGAAAGCCTGCAGCCCCCAGGTCTGTGGGGCTACGCAAGTGGTTCCCAAAGAGCTTTAGAACAAGGCATAGTTTTCCCTGCTGGCTCTTTGAGCGTGGGACCAATCTCCAGACATATGGCCATTTTTGGGCCTGGCGCGGGGCCAAGTGGGAAAGGGTGGTTTTGAGGCTGAAGGCAGCAGGAAAGCCTGTAGCCCCCAGGTGTGTGGGGCTACGCAAGCGGTTCCCAAAGAGCTTTAGAACAAGGCATAGTTTTCCCTGTTGGCTCTTTGGGCGTGGGACCAGTCTCCAGACATATGGCCATTTCTGGGCCTGGTGCGGCGACAAGTGGGAAAGGGTGGTTTTGAGGCTGAAGGCAGCAGGAAAGCCTGCAGCCCCCAGGTGTGTGGGGCTACGCAAGCGGTTCCCAAAGAGCTTTAGAACAAGGCATAGTTTTCCCTGCTGGCTCTTTGGGCGTGGGACCAGTCTCCAGACATATGGCCATTTTTGGGCCTGGCGCGGCGCCAAGTGGGAAAGGGTGGTTTTGAGGCTGAAGGCAGCAGGAAAGCTTGCAGCCCCCTGGTCTGTGGGGCTACGCAAGCCGTTCCCAAAGAGCTTTAGAACAAGGCATAGTTTTCCCTGCTGGCTCTTTGGGCGTCGGACCAATCTCCAGACATATGGCCATTTTTGGGCCTGGCGTGACGCCATGTGGGAAAGGGTGGTTTTGAGGCTGAAGGCAGCAGGAAAGCCTGCAGCCCCCAGGTGTGTGGGGCTATGCAAGTGGTTCCCAAAGAGCTTTAGAACAAGGCATAGTTTTCCCTGCTGGCTCTTTGGGCGTGGGACCAATCTCCAGACATATGGCCATTTTTGTGCCTGGCGCAGCGACAAGTGGGAAAGGGTGGTTTTGAGGCTGAAGGCAGCAGGAAAGCCTGTAGCCCCCAGGTGTGTGGGGCTACGCAAGCGGTTCCCAAAGAGCTTTAGAACAAGGCATAGTTTTCCCTGCTGGCTCTTTGGGCGTGGGACCAGTCTCCAGACATATGGCCATTTTTGGGCCTGGTGCGGCGCCAAGTGGGAAAGGGTGGTTTTGAGGCTGAAGGCAGCAAGAAAGCCTGCAGCCCCCAGGTCTGTGGGGCTACGCAAGTGGTTCCCAAAGAGCTTTAGAACAAGGCATAGTTTTCCCTGCTGGCTCTTTGAGCGTGGGACCAATCTCCAGACATATGGTCATTTTTGGGCGTGGCGTGGCGCCAAGTGGGAAAGGGTGGTTTTGAGGCTGAAGGCAGCAGGAAAGCCTGTAGCCCCCAGGTGTGTGGGGCTACGCAAGCGGTTCCCAAAGAGCTTTAGAACAAGGCATAGTTTTCCCTGTTGGCTCTTTGGGCGTGGGACCAACCTCCAGACATATGGCCATTTTTGTGCCTGGTGCGGCGACAAGTGGGAAAGGGTGGTTTTGAGGCCGAAGGCAGCAGGAAAGCCTGCAGCCCCCTGGTCTGTGGGGCTACGCAAGCCGTTCCCAAAGAGCTTTAGAACAAGGCATAGTTTTCCCTGCTGGCTCTTTGGGCGTCGGACCAATCTCCAGACATATGGCCATTTTTGTGCCTGGCGTGACGCCATGTGGGAAAGGGTGGTTTTGAGGCTGAAGGCAGCAGGAAAGCCTGCAGCCCCCAGGTGTGTGGGGCTATGCAAGCGGTTCCCAAAGAGCTTTAGAACAAGGCATAGTTTTCCCTGCTGGCTCTTTGGGCGTGGGACCAGTCTCCAGACATATGGCCATTTTTGTGCCTGGCGTGACGCCATGTGGGAAAGGGTGGTTTTGAGGCTGAAGAGAGCAGGACTGCCTGCAGCCCCCAGGTGTGTGGGGCTACGCAAGCCGTTCCCAAAGAGCTTTAGAACAAGGCATAGTTTTCCCTGCTGGCTCTTTGGGCGTGGGACCAGTCTCCAGACATATGGCCTTTTTTCGGCCTGGCGTGGCGCCAAGTGGGAAAGGGTGCCTTTAAGGCTGAAGAGAGCAGGAAAGCCTGCAGCCCCCAGGTGTGTGAGGCTACGCAAGCGGTTCCCAAAGAGCTTTAGAACAAGGCATAGTTTTCCCTGCTGGCTCTTTGGGCGTGGGACCAACCTCCAGACATATGGCCATTTTTATGCCTGGCGTGACGCCATGTGGGAAAGGGTGGTTTTGAGGCTGAAGGCAGCAGGAAAGCCTGCTGCCCCCAGGTGTGTTGGGCTATGCAAGTGGTTCCCAAAGAGCTTTAGAACAAGGCATAGTTTTCCCTGCTGGCTCTTTGGGCGTGGGACCAATCTCCAGACATATGGCCATTTTTGTGCCTGGCGCAGCGACAAGTGGGAAAGGGTGGTTTTGAGGCTGAAGGCAGCAGGAAAGCCTGCAGCCCCCAGGTGTGTGGGGCTACGCAAGCGGTTCCCAAAGAGCTTTAGAACAAGGCATAGTTTTCCCTGCTGGCTCTTTGGGCGTGGGACCAGTCTCCAGACATATGGCCATTTTTGGGCCTGGTGCGGCGCCAAGTGGGAAAGGGTGGTTTTGAGGCTGAAGGCAGCAAGAAAGCCTGCAGCCCCCAGGTCTTTGAGGCCACGCAAGCGGTTCCCAAAGAGCTTTAGAACAAGGCATAGTTTTCCCTGCTGGCTCTTTGGGCGTGGGACCAACCTCCAGACATATGGCCATTTTTATGCCTGGCGTGACGCCATGTGGGAAAGGGTGGTTTTGAGGCTGAAGGCAGCAGGAAAGCCTGCAGCCCCCAGGTGTGTGGGGCTACGCAAGCCGTTCCCAAAGAGCTTTAGAACAAGGCATAGTTTTCCCTGCTGGCTCTTTGGGCGTGGGACCAACCTCCAGACATATGGTCATTTTTGTGCCTGGCGCGGGGCCAAGTGGGAAAGGGTGGTTTTGAGGCTGAAGGCAGCAGGAAAGCCTGCAGCCCCCAGGTCTGTGGGGCTACGCAAGTGGTTCCCAAAGAGCTTTAGAACAAGGCATAGTTTTCCCTGCTGGCTCTTTGAGCGTGGGACCAATCTCCAGACATATGGCCATTTTTGGGCCTGGCGCGGGGCCAAGTGGGAAAGGGTGGTTTTGAGGCTGAAGGCAGCAGGAAAGCCTGTAGCCCCCAGGTGTGTGGGGCTACGCAAGCGGTTCCCAAAGAGCTTTAGAACAAGGCATAGTTTTCCCTGTTGGCTCTTTGGGCGTGGGACCAGTCTCCAGACATATGGCCATTTCTGGGCCTGGTGCGGCGACAAGTGGGAAAGGGTGGTTTTGAGGCTGAAGGCAGCAGGAAAGCCTGCAGCCCCCAGGTGTGTGGGGCTACGCAAGCGGTTCCCAAACAGCTTTAGAACAAGGCATAGTTTTCCCTGCTGGCTCTTTGGGCGTGGGACCAGTCTCCAGACATATGGCCATTTTTGGGCCTGGCGCGGCGCCAAGTGGGAAAGGGTGGTTTTGAGGCTGAAGGCAGCAGGAAAGCTTGCAGCCCCCTGGTCTGTGGGGCTACGCAAGCCGTTCCCAAAGAGCTTTAGAACAAGGCATAGTTTTCCCTGCTGGCTCTTTGGGCGTCGGACCAATCTCCAGACATATGGCCATTTTTGGGCCTGGCGTGACGCCATGTGGGAAAGGGTGGTTTTGAGGCTGAAGGCAGCAGGAAAGCCTGCAGCCCCCAGGTGTGTGGGGCTATGCAAGTGGTTCCCAAAGAGCTTTAGAACAAGGCATAGTTTTCCCTGTTGTCTCTTTGGGCGTGGGACCAATCTCCAGACATATGGCCATTTTTGTGCCTGGCGCAGCGACAAGTGGGAAAGGGTGGTTTTGAGGCTGAAGGCAGCAGGAAAGCCTGTAGCCCCCAGGTGTGTGGGGCTACGCAAGCGGTTCCCAAAGAGCTTTAGAACAAGGCATAGTTTTCCCTGCTGGCTCTTTGGGCGTGGGACCAGTCTCCAGACATATGGCCATTTTTGGGCCTGGTGCGGCGCCAAGTGGGAAAGGGTGGTTTTGAGGCTGAAGGCAGCAAGAAAGCCTGCAGCCCCCAGGTCTGTGGGGCTACGCAAGTGGTTCCCAAAGAGCTTTAGAACAAGGCATAGTTTTCCCTGCTGGCTCTTTGAGCGTGGGACCAATCTCCAGACATATGGTCATTTTTGGGCGTGGCGTGGCGCCAAGTGGGAAAGGGTGGTTTTGAGGCTGAAGGCAGCAGGAAAGCCTGTAGCCCCCAGGTGTGTGGGGCTACGCAAGCGGTTCCCAAAGAGCTTTAGAACAAGGCATAGTTTTCCCTGTTGGCTCTTTGGGCGTGGGACCAGTCTCCAGACATATGGCCATTTTTGTACCTGGTGCGGCGACAAGTGGGAAAGGGTGGTTTTGAGGCCGAAGGCAGCAGGAAAGCCTGCAGCCCCCTGGTCTGTGGGGCTACGCAAGCCGTTCCCAAAGAGCTTTAGAACAAGGCATAGTTTTCCCTGCTGGCTCTTTGGGCGTCGGACCAATCTCCAGACATATGGCCATTTTTGTGCCTGGCGTGACGCCATGTGGGAAAGGGTGGTTTTGAGGCTGAAGGCAGCAGGAAAGCCTGCAGCCCCCAGGTGTGTGGGGCTATGCAAGCGGTTCCCAAAGAGCTTTAGAACAAGGCATAGTTTTCCCTGCTGACTCTATGGGCGTGGGACCAGTCTCCAGACATATGGCCATTTTTGGGCCTGGTGTCACGCCATGTGGGAAAGGGTGGTTTTGAGGCTGAAGGCAGCAGGAAAGCCTGTAGCCCCCAGGTGTGTGGGGCTACGCAAGCCGTTCCCAAAGAGCTTTAGAACAAGGCATAGTTTTCCCTGCTGGCTCTTTGGGCGTGGGACCAATCTCCAGACATATGGCCGTTTTTGTGCCTGGCGTGACGCCATGTGGGAAAGGGTGGTTTTGAGGCTGATGCAGCAGGAAGGTCTGCAGCCCCCAGGTGTGTGGGGCTACGCAAGCCGTTCCCAAAGAGCTTTAGAACAAGGCATAGTTTTCCCTGCTGGCTCTTTGAGCGTGGGACCAGTCTCCAGACATATGGCCATTTTTCTGCCTCGCGCAGCGCCAAGTGGGAAAGGGTGGTTTTGAGGCTGAAGGCAGCAGGAAAGCCTGCAGCCCCCAGGTGTGTGGGGCTACGCAAGCAGTTCCCAAAGAGCTTTAGAACAAGGCATAGTTTTCCCTGCTGGCTCTTTGGGCGTGGGACCAGTCTGCAGACATATGGCCATTTTTGGGCCTGGCGTGACGCCATGTGGGAAAGGGTGGTTTTGAGGCTGAAGGCAGCAGGAAAGCCTGCAGCCCCCAGGTGTGTGGGGCTATGCAAGCGGTTCCCAAAGAGCTTTAGAACAAGGCATAGTTTTCCCTGCTGACTCTATGGGCGTGGGACCAGTCTCCAGACATATGGCCATTTTTGGGCCTGGCGTGGCGCCAAGTGGGAAAGGGTGGTTTTGAGGCTGAAGGCAGCAGGAGAGCCTGCAGCCCCAAGGTCTGTGGGGCTACGCAAGCGGTTCCCAAAGAGCTTTAGAACAAGGCATAGTTTTCCCTGCTGGCTCTTTCGGCGTGGGACCAACCTCCAGACATATGGCCATTTTTGTGCCTGGTGTCACGCCATGTGGGAAAGGGTGGTTTTGAGGCTGAAGGCAGCAGGAAAGCCTGTAGCCCCCAGGTGTGTGGGGCTACGCAAGCGGTTCCCAAAGAGCTTTAGAACAAGGCATAGTTTTCCCTGCTGGCTCTTTGGGCGTGGGACCAATCTCCAGACATATGGCCGTTTTTGTGCCTGGCGTGACGCCATGTGGGAAAGGGTGGTTTTGAGGCTGAAGGCAGCAGGAAGGTCTGCAGCCCCCAGGTGTGTGGGGCTACGCAAGCCGTTCCCAAAGAGCTTTAGAACAAGGCATAGTTTTCCCTGCTGGCTCTTTGAGCGTGGGACCAGTCTCCAGACATATGGCCATTTTTGGGCCTCGCGCAGCGCCAAGTGGGAAAGGGTGGTTTTGAGGCTGAAGGCAGCAGGAAAGCCTGCAGCCCCCAGGTGTGTGGGGCTACGCAAGCAGTTCCCAAAGAGCTTTAGAACAAGGCATAGTTTTCCCTTCTGGCTCTTTGGGCGTGGGACCAGTCTGCAGACATATGGCCATTTTTGGGCCTGGCGTGGCGCCAAGTGGGAAAGGGTGCCTTTGAGGCTGAAGGCAGCAGGAAAGCCTGCAGCCCCCAGGTGTGTGAGGCTACGCAAGCGGTTCCCAAAGAGCTTTAGAACAAGGCATAGTTTTCCCTGCTGGCTCTTTGGGCGTGGGACCAGCCTCCAGACATATGGCCATTTTTATGCCTGGCGTGGCGCCAAGTGGGAAAGGGTGGTTTTGAGGCTGAAGGCAGCAGGAAAGCCTGCAGCCCCCAGGTGTGTGGGGCTATGCAAGCGGTTCCCAAAGAGCTTTAGAACAAGGTATAGTTTTCCCTGCTGACTCTATGGGCGTGGGACCAAGCTCCAGACATATGGCCATTTTTGTGCCTGGTGTCACGCCATGTGGGAAAGGGTGGTTTTGAGGCTGAAGGCAGCAGGAAAGCCTGTAGCCCCCAGGTGTGTGGGGCTACGGAAGCGGTTCCCAAAGAGCTTTAGAACAAGGCATAGTTTTCCCTGCTGGCTCTTTGGGCGTCGGACCAATCTCCAGACATATGGCCGTTTTTGTGCCTGGCGTGACGCCATGTGGGAAAGGGTGGTTTTGAGGCTGAAGGCAGCAGGAAGGTCTACAGCCCCCAGGTGTGTGGGGCTACGCAAGCCTTTCCCAAAGAGCTTTAGAACAAGGAATAGTTTTCCCTGCTGGCTCTTTGAGCGTGGGACCAGTCTCCAGACATATGGCCATTTTTGGGCCTTGCGCAGCGCCAAGTGGGAAAGGGTGGTTTTGAGGCTGAAGGCAGCAGGAAAGCCTGCAGCCCCCAGGTGTGTGGGGCTACGCAAGCGGTTCCCAAAGAGCTTTAGAACAAGGCATAGTTTTCCCTGCTGGCTCTTTGAGCGTGGGACCAGTCTCCAGACATATGGCCATTTTTGGGCCTAGCGCGGGGCCAAGTGGGAAAGGGTGGTTTTGAGGCTGAAGGCAGCAGGAAAGCCTGCAGCCCCCAGGTGTGTGGGGCTATGCAAGTGGTTCCCAAAGAGCTTTAGAACAAGGCATAGTTTTCCCTGCTGGCTCTTTGGGCGTGGGACCAATCTCCAGACATATGGCCATTTTTGTGCCTGGCGCAGCGACAAGTGGGAAAGGGTGGTTTTGAGGCTGAAGGCAGCAGGAAAGCCTGTAGCCCCCAGGTGTGTGGGGCTACGCAAGCGGTTCCCAAAGAGCTTTAGAACAAGGCATAGTTTTCCCTGCTGGCTCTTTGGGCGTGGGACCAGTCTCCAGACATATGGCCATTTTTGGGCCTGGTGCGGCGATAAGTGGGAAAGGGTGGTTTTGAGGCTGAAGGCAGCAAGAAAGCCTGCAGCCCCCAGGTCTTTGAGGCCACGCAAGCGGTTCCCAAAGAGCATTAGTACAAGGCATAGTTTTCCCTGCTGGCTCTTTGGGCGTGGGACCAATCTCCAGACATATGGCCATTTTTGTGCCTGGCGTGACACCAAGTGGGAAAGGGTGGTTTTGAGGCTGAAGGCAGCAGGAAAGCCTGCAGCCCCCAGGTGTGTGGGGCTACGCAAGCCGTTCCCAAAGAGCTTTAGAACAAGGCATAGTTTTCCCTGCTGGCTCTTTGGGCGTGGGACCAACCTCCAGACATATGGTCATTTTTGGGCCTGGCGCGGCGCCAAGTGGGAAAGGGTGGTTTTGAGGCTGAAGGCAGCAGGAAAGCCTGCAGCCCCCAGGTCTGTGGGGCTACGCAAGTGGTTCCCAAAGAGCTTTAGAACAAGGCATAGTTTTCCCTGCTGGCTCTTTGGGCGTGGGACCAATCTCCAGACATATGGCCATTTTTGGGCCTGGCGCGGGGCCAAGTGGGAAAGGGTGGTTTTGAGGCTGAAGGCAGCAGGAAAGCCTGTAGCCCCCAGGTGTGTGGGGCTACGCAAGCGGTTCCCAAAGAGCTTTAGAACAAGGCATAGTTTTCCCTGTTGGCTCTTTGGGCGTGGGACCAGTCTCCAGACATATGGCCATTTCTGGGCCTGGTGCGGCGACAAGTGGGAAAGGGTGGTTTTGAGGCTGAAGGCAGCAGGAAGGTCTACAGCCCCCAGGTGTGTGGGGCTACGCAAGCCTTTCCCAAAGAGCTTTAGAACAAGGAATAGTTTTCCCTGCTGGCTCTTTGAGCGTGGGACCAGTCTCCAGACATATGGCCATTTTTGGGCCTTGCGCAGCGCCAAGTGGGAAAGGGTGGTTTTGAGGCTGAAGGCAGCAGGAAAGCCTGCAGCCCCCAGGTGTGTGGGGCTACGCAAGCGGTTCCCAAAGAGCTTTAGAACAAGGCATAGTTTTCCCTGCTGGCTCTTTGAGCGTGGGACCAGTCTCCAGACATATGGCCATTTTTGGGCCTAGCGCGGGGCCAAGTGGGAAAGGGTGGTTTTGAGGCTGAAGGCAGCAGGAAAGCCTGCAGCCCCCAGGTGTGTGGGGCTATGCAAGTGGTTCCCAAAGAGCTTTAGAACAAGGCATAGTTTTCCCTGCTGGCTCTTTGGGCGTGGGACCAATCTCCAGACATATGGCCATTTTTGTGCCTGGCGCAGCGACAAGTGGGAAAGGGTGGTTTTGAGGCTGAAGGCAGCAGGAAAGCCTGTAGCCCCCAGGTGTGTGGGGCTACGCAAGCGGTTCCCAAAGAGCTTTAGAACAAGGCATAGTTTTCCCTGCTGGCTCTTTGGGCGTGGGACCAGTCTCCAGACATATGGCCATTTTTGGGCCTGGTGCGGCGATAAGTGGGAAAGGGTGGTTTTGAGGCTGAAGGCAGCAAGAAAGCCTGCAGCCCCCAGGTCTTTGAGGCCACGCAAGCGGTTCCCAAAGAGCATTAGTACAAGGCATAGTTTTCCCTGCTGGCTCTTTCGGCGTGGGACCAATCTCCAGACATATGGCCATTTTTGTGCCTGGCGTGACACCAAGTGGGAAAGGGTGGTTTTGAGGCTGAAGGCAGCAGGAAAGCCTGCAGCCCCCAGGTGTGTGGGGCTACGCAAGCCGTTCCCAAAGAGCTTTAGAACAAGGCATAGTTTTCCCTGCTGGCTCTTTGGGCGTGGGACCAACCTCCAGACATATGGTCATTTTTGGGCCTGGCGCGGCGCCAAGTGGGAAAGGGTGGTTTTGAGGCTGAAGGCAGCAGGAAAGCCTGCAGCCCCCAGGTGTGTGGGGCTACGCAAGTGGTTCCCAAAGAGCTTTAGAACAAGGCATAGTTTTCCCTGCTGGCTCTTTGGGCGTGGGACCAATCTCCAGACATATGGCCATTTTTGTGCCTGGCGCGGGGCCAAGTGGGAAAGGGTGGTTTTGAGGCTGAAGGCAGCAGGAAAGCCTGTAGCCCCCAGGTGTGTGGGGCTACGCAAGCGGTTCCCAAAGAGCTTTAGAACAAGGCATAGTTTTCCCTGTTGGCTCTTTGGGCGTGGGACCAGTCTCCAGACATATGGCCATTTCTGGGCCTGGTGCGGCGACAAGTGGGAAAGGGTGGTTTTGAGGCTGAAGGCAGCAGGAAAGCCTGCAGCCCCCAGGTCTGTGGGGCTACGCAAGCGGTTCCCAAAGAGCTTTAGAACAAGGCATAGTTTTCCCTGCTGGCTCTTTGGGCGTGGGACCAGTCTCCAGACATATGGCCATTTTTGGGCCTGGCGCGGCGCCAAGTGGGAAAGGGTGGTTTTGAGGCTGAAGGCAGCAGGAAAGCTTGCAGCCCCCTGGTCTGTGGGGCTACGCAAGCCGTTCCCAAAGAGCTTTAGGACAAGGCATAGTTTTCCCTGCTGGCTCTTTGGGCGTCGGACCAATCTCCAGACATATGGCCATTTTTGGGCCTGGCGTGACGCCATGTGGGAAAGGGTGGTTTTGAGGCTGAAGGCAGCAGGAAAGCCTGCAGCCCCCAGGTGTGTGGGGCTATGCAAGTGGTTCCCAAAGAGCTTTAGAACAAGGCATAGTTTTCCCTGCTGGCTCTTTGGGCGTGGGACCAATCTCCAGACATATGGCCATTTTTGTGCCTGGCGCAGCGACAAGTGGGAAAGGGTGGTTTTGAGGCTGAAGGCAGCAGGAAAGCCTGTAGCCCCCAGGTGTGTGGGGCTACGCAAGCGGTTCCCAAAGAGCTTTAGAACAAGGCATAGTTTTCCCTGCTGGCTCTTTGGGCGTGGGACCAGTCTCCAGACATATGGCCATTTTTGGGCCTGGTGCGGCGCCAAGTGGGAAAGGGTGGTTTTGAGGCTGAAGGCAGCAAGAAAGCCTGCAGCCCCCAGGTCTGTGGGGCTACGCAAGTGGTTCCCAAAGAGCTTTAGAACAAGGCATAGTTTTCCCTGCTGGCTCTTTGAGCGTGGGACCAATCTCCAGACATATGGCCATTTTTCTGTCGCGGGGCCAAGTGGGAAAGGGTGGTTTTGAGGCTGAAGGCAGCAGGAAAGCCTGTAGCCCCCAGGTGTGTGGGGCTACGCAAGCGGTTCCCAAAGAGCTTTAGAACAAGGCATAGTTTTCCCTGTTGGCTCTTTGGGCGTGGGACCAGTCTCCAGACATATGGCCATTTCTGGGCCTGGTGCGGCGACAAGTGGGAAAGGGTGGTTTTGAGGCCGAAGGCAGCAGGAAAGCCTGCAGCCCCCAGGTCTGTGGGGCTACGCAATCGGTTCCCAAAGAGCCTTAGAACAAGGCATAGTTTTCCCTGCTGGCTCTTTGGGCGTGGGACCAGTCTCCAGACATATGGCCATTTTTGGGCCTGGCGCGGCGCCAAGTGGGAAAGGGTGGTTTTGAGGCTGAAGGCAGCAGGAAAGCTTGCAGCCCCCTGGTCTGTGGGGCTACGCAAGCCGTTCCCAAAGAGCTTTAGAACAAGGCATAGTTTTCCCTGCTGGCTCTTTGGGCGTGGGACCAATCTCCAGACATATGGCCATTTTTGGGCCTGGCGTGACGCCATGTGGGAAAGGGTGGTTTTGAGGCTGAAGGCAGCAGGAAAGCCTGCAGCCCCCAGGTGTGTGGGGCTATGCAAGCGGTTCCCAAAGAGCTTTAGAACAAGGCATAGTTTTCCCTGCTGACTCTATGGGCGTGGGACCAGTCTCCAGACATATGGCCATTTTTGGGCCTGGCGTGGCGCCAAGTGGGAAAGGGTGGTTTTGAGGCTGAAGGCAGCAGGAGAGCCTGCAGCCCCAAGGTCTGTGGGGCTACGCAAGCGGTTCCCAAAGAGCTTTAGAACAAGGCATAGTTTTCCCTGCTGGCTCTTTGGGCGTGGGACCAACCTCCAGACATATGGCCATTTTTGAGCCTGGTGTCACGCCATGTGGGAAAGGGTGGTTTTGAGGCTGAAGGCAGCAGGAAAGCCTGTAGCCCCCAGGTGTGTGGGGCTACGCAAGCAGTTCCCAAAGAGCTTTAGAACAAGGCATAGTTTTCCCTGCTGGCTCTTTGGGCGTGGGACCAATCTCCAGACATATGGCCGTTTTTGTGCCTGGCGTGACGCCATGTGGGAAAGGGTGGTTTTGAGGCTGAAGGCAGCAGGAAGGTCTGCAGCCCCCAGGTGTGTGGGGCTACGCAAGCCGTTCCCAAAGAGCTTTAGAACAAGGCATAGTTTTCCCTGCTGGCTCTTTGAGCGTGGGACCAGTCTCCAGACATATGGCCATTTTTGGGCCTCGCTCAGCGCCAAGTGGGAAAGGGTGGTTTTGAGGCTGAAGGCAGCAGGAAAGCCTGCAGCCCCCAGGTGTGTGGGGCTACGCAAGCAGTTCCCAAAGAGCTTTAGAACAAGGCATAGTTTTCCCTGCTGGCTCTTTGGGCGTGGGACCAGTCTCCAGACATATGGCCATTTTTGAGCCTGGCGTGGCGCCAAGTGGGAAAGGGTTCCCTTGGAGGCTGAAGGCAGCAGGAAAGCCTGCAGCCCCCAGGTGTGTGGGGCTACGCAAGCGGTTCCCAAAGAGCTTTAGAACAAGGCATAGTTTTCCCTGCTGGCTCTTTGGGCGTGGGACCAACCTCCAGACATATGGCCATTTTTGTGCCTGGCGTGACGCCATGTGGGAAAGGGTGGTTTTGAGGCTGAAGGCAGCAGGAAAGCCTGCAGCCCCCAGGTGTGTGGGGCTATGCAAGTGGTTCCCAAAGAGCTTTAGAACAAGGCATAGTTTTCCCTGCTGGCTCTTTGGGCGTGGGACCAATCTCCAGACATATGGCCATTTTTGTGCCTGGCGCAGCGACAAGTGGGAAAGGGTGGTTTTGAGGCTGAAGGCAGCAGGAAAGCCTGTAGCCCCCAGGTGTGTGGGGCTACGCAAGCGGTTCCCAAAGAGCTTTAGAACAAGGCATAGTTTTCCCTGCTGCTCTTTGGGCGTGGGACCAGTCTCCAGACATATGGCCATTTTTGGGCCTGGTGCGGCGCCAAGTGGGAAAGGGTGGTTTTGAGGCTGAAGGCAGCAAGAAAGCCTGCAGCCCCCAGGTCTTTGAGGCCACGCAAGCGGTTCCCAAAGAGCTTTAGAACAAGGCATAGTTTTCCCTGCTGGCTCTTTGGGCGTGGGACCAACCTCCAGACATATGGCCATTTTTGTGCCTGGCGTGACGCCATGTGGGAAAGGGTGGTTTTGAGGCTGAAGGCAGCAGGAAAGCCTGCAGCCCCCAGGTGTGTGGGGCTACGCAAGCCGTTCCCAAAGAGCTTTAGAACAAGGCATAGTTTTCCCTGCTGGCTCTTTGGGCGTGGGACCAATCTCCAGACATATGGCCATTTTTGTGCCTGGCGCAGCAACAAGTGGGAAAGGGTGGTTTTGAGGCTGAAGGCAGCAGGAAAGCCTGTAGCCCCCAGCTGTGTGGGGCTACGCAAGCGGTTCCCAAAGAGCTTTAGAACAAGGCATAGTTTTCCCTGCTGGCTCTTTGGGCGTGGGACCAGTCTCCAGACATATGGCCATTTTTGGGCCTGGTGCGGCGCCAAGTGGGAAAGGGTGGTTTTGAGGCTGAAGGCAGCAAGAAAGCCTGCAGCCCCCAGGTGTGTGGGGCTACGCAAGTGGTTCCCAAAGAGCTTTAGAACAAGGCATAGTTTTCCCTGCTGGCTCTTTGAGCGTGGGACCAATCTCCAGACATATGGCCATTTTTGGGCCTGGCGCGGGGCCAAGTGGGAAAGGGTGGTTTTGAGGCTGAAGGCAGCAGGAAAGCCTGTAGCCCCCAGGTGTGTGGGGCTACGCAAGCAGTTCCCAAAGAGCTTTAGAACAAGGCATAGTTTTCCCTGTTGGCTCTTTGGGCGTGGGACCAGTCTCCAGACATATGGCCATTTCTGGGCCTGGTGCGGCGACAAGTGGGAAAGGGTGGTTTTGAGGCCGAAGGCAGCAGGAAAGCCTGCAGCCCCCAGGTGTGTGGGGCTACGCAAGCGGTTCCCAAAGAGCCTTGGAACAAGGCATAGTTTTCCCTGCTGGCTCTTCGGGCGTGGGACCAGTCTCCAGACATATGGCCATTTTTGGGCCTGGCGCGGCGCCAAGTGGGAAAGGGTGGTTTTGAGGCTGAAGGCAGCAGGAAAGCTTGCAGCCCCCTGGTCTGTGGGGCTACGCAAGCCGTTCCCAAAGAGCTTTAGAACAAGGCATAGTTTTCCCTGCTGGCTCTTTGGGCGTTGGACCAATCTCCAGACATATGGCCATTTTTGGGGCTGGCGTGACGCCATGAGGGAAAGGGTGGTTTTGAGGCTGAAGGCAGCAGGAGAGCCTGCAGCCCCCAGGTGTGTGGGGCTACGCAAGCGGTTCCCAAAGAGCTTTAGAACAAGGCATAGTTTTCCCTGCTGGCTCTTTGGGCGTGGGACCAAGCTCCAGACATATGGCCATTTTTGTGCCTGGTGTCACGCCATGTGGGAAAGGGTGGTTTTGAGGCTGAAGGCAGCAGGAAAGCCTGTAGCCCCCAGGTGTGTGGGGCTACGCAAGCGGTTCCCAAAGAGCTTTAGAACAAGGCATAGTTTTCCCTGCTGGCTCTTTGAGCGTGGGACCAGTCTCCAGACATATGGCCATTTTTGGGCCTAGCGCGGGGCCAAGTGGGAAAGGGTGGTTTTGAGGCTGAAGGCAGCAGGAAAGCCTGCAGCCCCCAGGTGTGTGGGGCTACGCAAGCAGTTCCCAAAGAGCTTTAGAACAAGGCATAGTTTTCCCTGCTGGCTCTTTGGGCGTGGGACCAGTCTCCAGACATATGGCCATTTTTGTGCCTGGCGTGGCGCCAAGTGGGAAAGGGTGCCTTTGAGGCTGAAGGCAGCAGGAAAGCCTGCAGCCCCCAGGTGTGTGAGGCTACGCAAGCGGTTCCCAAAGAGCTTTAGAACAAGGCATAGTTTTCCCTGCTGGCTCTTTGGGCGTGGGACCAACCTCCAGACATATGGCCATTTTTATGCCTGGCGTGACGCCATGTGGGAAAGGGTGGTTTTGAGGCTGAAGGCAGCAGGAAAGCCTGCAGCCCCCAGGTGTGTGGGGCTATGCAAGTGGTTCCCAAAGAGCTTTAGAACAAGGCATAGTTTTCCCTGCTGGCTCTTTGAGCGTGGGACCAATCTCCAGACATATGGCCATTTTTGTGCCTGGCGCAGCGACAAGTGGGAAAGGGTGGTTTTGAGGCTGAAGGCAGCAGGAAAGCCTGTAGCCCCCAGGTGTGTGGGGCTACGCAAGCGGTTCCCAAAGAGCTTTAGAACAAGGCATAGTTTTCCCTGCTGCTCTTTGGGCGTGGGACCAGTCTCCAGACATATGGCCATTTTTGGGCCTGGTGCGGCGCCAAGTGGGAAAGGGTGGTTTTGAGGCTGAAGGCAGCAAGAAAGCCTGCAGCCCCCAGGTGTGTGGGGCCACGCAAGCGGTTCCCAAAGAGCTTTAGAACAAGGCATAGTTTTCCCTGCTGGCTCTTTGGGTGTGGGACCAACCTCCAGACATATGGCCATTTTTGTGCCTGGCGTGACGCCATGTGGGAAAGGGTGGTTTTGAGGCTGAAGGCAGCAGGAAAGCCTGCAGCCCCCAGGTGTGTGGGGCTACGCAAGCGGTTCCCAAAGAGCTTTAGTACAAGGCATAGTTTTCCCTGCTGGCTCTTTGGGCGTGGGACCAATCTCCAGACATATGGCCATTTGTGTGCCTGGCGTGACACCAAGTGGGAAAGGGTCGTTTTGAGGCTGAAGGCAGCAGGAAAGCCTGCAGCCCCCAGGTGTGTGGGGCTACGCAAGAGGTTCCCAAAGAGCTTTAGAACAAGGCATAGTTTTCCCTGCTGGCTCTTTGGGCGTGGGACCAACCTCCAGACATATGGTCATTTTTGGGCCTGGCGCGGCGCCAAGTGGGAAAGGGTGGTTTTGAGGCTGAAGGCAGCAGGAAAGCCTGCAGCCCCCAGGTCTGTGGGGCTATGCAAGTGGTTCCCAAAGAGCTTTAGAACAAGGCATAGTTTTCCCTGCTGGCTCTTTGGGCGTGGGACCAATCTCCAGACATATGGCCATTTTTGGGCCTGGCGTGACGCCATGTGGGAAAGGGTGGTTTTGAGGCTGAAGGCAGCAGGAAAGCCTGCAGCCCCCAGGTGTGTGGGGCTATGCAAGTGGTTCCCAAAGAGCTTTAGAACAAGGCATAGTTTTCCCTGCTGGCTCTTTGGGCGTGGGACCAATCTCCAGACATATGGCCATTTTTGTGCCTGGCGCAGCGACAAGTGGGAAAGGGTGGTTTTGAGGCTGAAGACAGCAGGAAAGCCTGTAGCCCCCAGGTGCGTGGGGCTACGCAAGCGGTTCCCAAAGAGCTTTAGAACAAGGCATAGTTTTCCCTGCTGGCTCTTTGGGCGTGGGACCAACCTCCAGACATATGGTCATTTTTGGGCCTGGCGCGGCGCCAAGTGGGAAAGGGTGGTTTTGAGGCTGAAGGCAGCAGGAAAGCCTGCAGCCCCCAGGTGTGTGGGGCTACGCAAGCGGTTCCCAAAGAGCTTTAGAACAAAGCATAGTTTTCCCTCCTGGCTCTTTGAGCGTGGGACCAATCTCCAGACATATGGCCATTTTTGTGCCTGGCGCGGGGCCAAGTGGGAAAGGGTGGTTTTGAGGCTGAAGGCAGCAGGAAAGCCTGTAGCTCCCAGGTGTGTGGGGCTACGCAAGCGGTTCCCAAAGAGCTTTAGAACAAGGCATAGTTTTCCCTGTTGGCTCTTTGGGCGTGGGACCAGTCTCCAGACATATGGCCATTTCTGGGCCTGGTGCGGCAACAAGTGGGAAAGGGTGGTTTTGAGGCCGAAGGCAGCAGGAAAGCCTGCAGCCCCCAGGTGTGTGGGGCTACGCAAGCGGTTCCCAAAGAGCTTTAGAACAAGGCATAGTTTTCCCTGCTGGCTCTTTGGGCGTGGGACCAGTCTCCAGACATATGGCCATTTTTGGGCCTGGCGCGGCGCCAAGTGGGAAAGGGTGGTTTTGAGGCTGAAGGCAGCAGGAAAGCTTGCACCCCCCTGGTCTGTGGGGCTACGCAAGCCGTTCCCAAAGAGCTTTAGAACAAGGCATAGTTTTCCCTGCTGGCTCTTTGGGCGTCGGACCAATCTCCAGACATATGGCCATTTTTGGGCCTGGCGTGACGCCATGTGGGAAAGGGTGGTTTTGAGGCTGAAGGCAGCAGGAAAGCCTGCAGCCCCCAGGTGTGTGGGGCTATGCAAGCGGTTCCCAAAGAGCTTTAGAACAAGGCATAGTTTTCCCTGCTGGCTCTATGGGCGTGGGACCAGTCTCCAGACATATGGCCATTTTTGGGCCTGGCGTGGCGCCAAGTGGGAAAGGGTGGTTTTGAGGCTGAAGGCAGCAGGAGAGCCTGCAGCCCCAAGGTCTGTGGGGCTACGCAAGGGGTTCCCAAAGAGCTTTAGAACAAGGCATAGTTTTCCCTGCTGACTCTATGGGCGTGGGACCAGTCTCCAGACATATGGCCATTTTTGGGCCCGGCGTGGCGCCAAGTGGGAAAGGGTGGTTTTGAGGCTGAAGGCAGCAGGAGAGCCTGCAGCCCCAAGGTCTGTGGGGCTACGCAAGCGGTTCCCAAAGAGCTTTAGAACAAGGCATAGTTTTCCCTGCTGGCTCTTTGGGCGTGGGACCAAGCTCCAGACATATGGCCATTTTTGTGCCTGGTGTCACGCCATGTGGGAAAGGGTGGTTTTGAGGCTGAAGGCAGCAGGAAAGCCTGTAGCCCCCAGGTGTGTGGGGCTACGCAAGCCGTTCCCAAAGAGCTTTAGAACAAGGCATAGTTTTCCCTGCTGGCTCTTTGAGCGTGGGACCAGTCTCCAGACATATGGCCATTTTTGGGCCTCGCGCAGCGCCAAGTGGGAAAGGGTGGTTTTGAGGCTGAAGGCAGCAGGAAGGTCTGCAGCCCCCAGGTGTGTGGGGCTACGCAAGCCGTTCCCAAAGAGCTTTAGAACAAGGCATACTTTTCCCTGCTGGCTCTTTGAGCGTGGGACCAGTCTCCAGACATATGGCCATTTTTGGGCCTCGCGCAGCGCCAAGTTGGAAAGGGTGCCTTTGAGGCTGAAGGCAGCAGGAAAGCCTGCAGCCCCCAGGTGTGTGGGGCTACGCAAGCAGTTCCCAAAGAGCTTTAGAACAAGGCATAGTTTTCCCTGCTGGCTCTTTGGGCATGGGACCAGTCTCCAGACATATGGCCATTTTTGGGCCTGGCGTGGCGCCAAGTGGGAAAGGGTGCCTTTGAGGCTGAAGGCAGCAGGAAAGCCTGCAGCCCCCAGGTGTGTGAGGTTACGCAAGCAGTTCCCAAAGAGCTTTAGAACAAGGCATAGTTTTCCCTGCTGGCTCTTTGGGCGTGGGACCAATCTCCAGACATATGGCCATTTTTGTGCCTGGCGCAGCGACAAGTGGGAAAGGGTGGTTTTGAGGCTGAAGGCAGCAGGAAAGCCTGTATCCCCCAGGTGTGTGGGGCTACGCAAGCGGTTCCCAAAGAGCTTTAGAACAAGGCATAGTTTTCCCTGCTGCTCTTTGGGCGTGGGACCAGTCTCCAGACATATGGCCATTTTTGGGCCTGGTGCGGCGCCAAGTGGGAAAGGGTGGTTTTGAGGCTGAAGGCAGCAAGAAAGCCTGCAGCCCCCAGGTCTTTGAGGCCACGCAAGCGGTTCCCAAAGAGCTTTAGAACAAGGCATAGTTTTCCCTGCTGGCTCTTTGGGCGTGGGACCAACCTCCAGACATATGGCCATTTTTCTGCCTGGCGTGACGCCATGTGGGAAAGGGTGGTTTTGAGGCTGAAGGCAGCAGGAAAGCCTGCAGCCCCCAGGTGTGTGGGGCTACGCAAGCGGTTCCCAAAGAGCTTTAGTACAAGGCATAGTTTTCCCTGCTGGATCTTTGGGCGTGGGACCAATCTCCAGACATATGGCCATTTTTGTGCCTGGCGTGACACCAAGTGGGAAAGGGTGGTTTTGAGGCTGAAGGCAGCAGGAAAGCCTGCAGCCCCCAGGTGTGTGGGGCTACGCAAGAGGTTCCCAAAGAGCTTTAGAACAAGGCATAGTTTTCCCTGCTGGCTCTTTGAGCGTGGGACCAGTCTCCAGACATATGGCCATTTTTGGGCCTGGCGCGGGGCCAAGTGGGAAAGGGTGGTTTTGAGGCTGAAGGCGGCAGGAAAGCCTGTAGCCCCCAGGTGTGTGGGGCTACGCAAGCGGTTCCCAAAGAGCTTTAGAACAAGGCATAGTTTTCCCTGTTGGCTCTTTGGGCATCGGACCAGTCTCCAGACATATGGCCATTTCTGGGCCTGGTGCGGCGACAAGTGGGAAAGGGTGGTTTTGAGGCTGAAGGCAGCAGCAAAGCCTGCAGCCCCCAGGTGTGTGGGGCTACGCAAGCGGTTCCCAAAGAGCTTTAGAACAAGGCATAGTTTTCCCTGCTGTCTCTTTGGGCGTGGGACCAGTCTCCAGACATATGGCCATTTTTGGGCCTGGCGCGTCGCCAAGTGGGAAAGGGTGGTTTTGAGGCTGAAGGCAGCAGGAAAGCTTGCAGCCCCCTGGTCTGTGGGGCTACGCAAGCCGTTCCCAAAGAGCTTTAGAACAAGGCATAGTTTTCCCTGCTGGCTCTTTGGGCGTCGGACCAATCTCCAGACATATGGCCATTTTTGGGCCTGGCGTGACGCCATGTGGGAAAGGGTGGTTTTGAGGCTGAAGGCAGCAGGAAAGCCTGCAGCCCCCAGGTGTGTGGGGCTACGCAAGCGGTTCCCAAAGAGCTTTAGAACAAGGCATAGTTTTCCCTGCTGGCTCTTTGGGCGTGGGACCAACCTCCAGACATATGGCCATTTTTGGGCCTGGCGCAGCGACAAGTGGGAAAGGGTGGTTTTGAGGCTGAAGGCAGCAGGAAAGCCTGTAGCCCCCAGGTGTGTGGGGCTACGCAAGCGGTTCCCAAAGAGCTTTAGAACAAGGCATAGTTTTCCCTGCTGGCTCTTTGGGCGTGGGACCAGTCTCCAGACATATGGCCATTTTTGGGCCTGGTGCGGCGCCATGTGGGAAAGGGTGGTTTTGAGGCTGAAGGCAGCAAGAAAGCCTGCAGCCCCCAGGTCTTTGAGGCCACGCAAGCGGTTCCCAAAGAGCTTTAGAACAAGGCATAGTTTTCCCTGCTGGCTCTTTGGGCGTGGGACCAATCTCCAGACATATGGCCATTTTTGTGCCTGGCGTGACACCAAGTGGGAAAGGGTGGTTTTGAGGCTGAAGGCAGCAGGAAAGCCTGCAGCCCCCAGGTGTGTGGGGCTACGCAAGCCGTTCCCAAAGAGCTTTAGAACAAGGCATAGTTTTCCCTGCTGGCTCTTTGGGCGTGGGACCAACCTCCAGACATATGGTCATTTTTGGGACTGGCGCGGCGCCAAGTGGGAAAGGGTGGTTTTGAGGCTGAAGGCAGCAGGAAAGCCTGTAGCTCCCAGGTGTGTGGGGCTACGCAAGCGGTTCCCAAAGAGCTTTAGAACAAGGCATAGTTTTCCCTGTTGGCTCTTTGGGCGTGGGACCAGTCTCCAGACATATGGCCATTTCTGGGCCTGGTGCGGCAACAAGTGGGAAAGGGTGGTTTTGAGGCCGAAGGCAGCAGGAAAGCCTGCAGCCCCCAGGTGTGTGGGGCTACGCAAGCGGTTCCCAAAGAGCTTTAGAACAAGGCATAGTTTTCCCTGCTGGCTCTTTGGGCGTGGGACCAGTCTCCAGACATATGGCCATTTTTGGGCCTGGCGCGGCGCCAAGTGGGAAAGGGTGGTTTTGAGGCTGAAGGCAGCAGGAAAGCTTGCACCCCCCTGGTCTGTGGGGCTACGCAAGCCGTTCCCAAAGAGCTTTAGAACAAGGCATAGTTTTCCCTGCTGGCTCTTTGGGCGTCGGACCAATCTCCAGACATATGGCCATTTTTGGGCCTGGCGTGACGCCATGTGGGAAAGGGTGGTTTTGAGGCTGAAGGCAGCAGGAAAGCCTGCAGCCCCCAGGTGTGTGGGGCTATGCAAGCGGTTCCCAAAGAGCTTTAGAACAAGGCATAGTTTTCCCTGCTGGCTCTATGGGCGTGGGACCAGTCTCCAGACATATGGCCATTTTTGTGCCTGGCGTGGCGCCAAGTGGGAAAGGGTGGTTTTGAGGCTGAAGGCAGCAGGAGAGCCTGCAGCCCCAAGGTCTGTGGGGCTACGCAAGGGGTTCCCAAAGAGCTTTAGAACAAGGCATAGTTTTCCCTGCTGACTCTATGGGCGTGGGACCAGTCTCCAGACATATGGCCATTTTTGGGCCCGGCGTGGCGCCAAGTGGGAAAGGGTGGTTTTGAGGCTGAAGGCAGCAGGAGAGCCTGCAGCCCCAAGGTCTGTGGGGCTACGCAAGCGGTTCCCAAAGAGCTTTAGAACAAGGCATAGTTTTCCCTGCTGGCTCTTTGGGCGTGGGACCAAGCTCCAGACATATGGCCATTTTTGTGCCTGGTGTCACGCCATGTGGGAAAGGGTGGTTTTGAGGCTGAAGGCAGCAGGAAAGCCTGTAGCCCCCAGGTGTGTGGGGCTACGCAAGCCGTTCCCAAAGAGCTTTAGAACAAGGCATAGTTTTCCCTGCTGGCTCTTTGAGCGTGGGACCAGTCTCCAGACATATGGCCATTTTTGGGCCTCGCGCAGCGCCAAGTGGGAAAGGGTGGTTTTGAGGCTGAAGGCAGCAGGAAGGTCTGCAGCCCCCAGGTGTGTGGGGCTACGCAAGCCGTTCCCAAAGAGCTTTAGAACAAGGCATACTTTTCCCTGCTGGCTCTTTGAGCGTGGGACCAGTCTCCAGACATATGGCCATTTTTGGGCCTCGCGCAGCGCCAAGTTGGAAAGGGTGCCTTTGAGGCTGAAGGCAGCAGGAAAGCCTGCAGCCCCCAGGTGTGTGGGGCTACGCAAGCAGTTCCCAAAGAGCTTTAGAACAAGGCATAGTTTTCCCTGCTGGCTCTTTGGGCATGGGACCAGTCTCCAGACATATGGCCATTTTTGGGCCTGGCGTGGCGCCAAGTGGGAAAGGGTGCCTTTGAGGCTTAAGGCAGCAGGAAAGCCTGCAGCCCCCAGGTGTGTGAGGTTACGCAAGCAGTTCCCAAAGAGCTTTAGAACAAGGCATAGTTTTCCCTGCTGGCTCTTTGGGCGTGGGACCAATCTCCAGACATATGGCCATTTTTGTGCCTGGCGCAGCGACAAGTGGGAAAGGGTGGTTTTGAGGCTGAAGGCAGCAGGAAAGCCTGTATCCCCCAGGTGTGTGGGGCTACGCAAGCGGTTCCCAAAGAGCTTTAGAACAAGGCATAGTTTTCCCTGCTGCTCTTTGGGCGTGGGACCAGTCTCCAGACATATGGCCATTTTTGGGCCTGGTGCGGCGCCAAGTGGGAAAGGGTGGTTTTGAGGCTGAAGGCAGCAAGAAAGCCTGCAGCCCCCAGGTCTTTGAGGCCACGCAAGCGGTTCCCAAAGAGCTTTAGAACAAGGCATAGTTTTCCCTGCTGGCTCTTTGGGCGTGGGACCAACCTCCAGACATATGGCCATTTTTCTGCCTGGCGTGACGCCATGTGGGAAAGGGTGGTTTTGAGGCTGAAGGCAGCAGGAAAGCCTGCAGCCCCCAGGTGTGTGGGGCTACGCAAGCGGTTCCCAAAGAGCTTTAGTACAAGGCATAGTTTTCCCTGCTGGATCTTTGGGCGTGGGACCAATCTCCAGACATATGGCCATTTTTGTGCCTGGCGTGACACCAAGTGGGAAAGGGTGGTTTTGAGGCTGAAGGCAGCAGGAAAGCCTGCAGCCCCCAGGTGTGTGGGGCTACGCAAGAGGTTCCCAAAGAGCTTTAGAACAAGGCATAGTTTTCCCTGCTGGCTCTTTGAGCGTGGGACCAGTCTCCAGACATATGGCCATTTTTGGGCCTGGCGCGGGGCCAAGTGGGAAAGGGTGGTTTTGAGGCTGAAGGCGGCAGGAAAGCCTGTAGCCCCCAGGTGTGTGGGGCTACGCAAGCGGTTCCCAAAGAGCTTTAGAACAAGGCATAGTTTTCCCTGTTGGCTCTTTGGGCATCGGACCAGTCTCCAGACATATGGCCATTTCTGGGCCTGGTGCGGCGACAAGTGGGAAAGGGTGGTTTTGAGGCTGAAGGCAGCAGCAAAGCCTGCAGCCCCCAGGTGTGTGGGGCTACGCAAGCGGTTCCCAAAGAGCTTTAGAACAAGGCATAGTTTTCCCTGCTGTCTCTTTGGGCGTCGGACCAGTCTCCAGACATATGGCCATTTTTGGGCCTGGCGCGTCGCCAAGTGGGAAAGGGTGGTTTTGAGGCTGAAGGCAGCAGGAAAGCTTGCAGCCCCCTGGTCTGTGGGGCTACGCAAGCCGTTCCCAAAGAGCTTTAGAACAAGGCATAGTTTTCCCTGCTGGCTCTTTGGGCGTCGGACCAATCTCCAGACATATGGCCATTTTTGGGCCTGGCGTGACGCCATGTGGGAAAGGGTGGTTTTGAGGCTGAAGGCAGCAGGAAAGCCTGCAGCCCCCAGGTGTGTGGGGCTATGCAAGTGGTTCCCAAAGAGCTTTAGAACAAGGCATAGTTTTCCCTGCTGGCTCTTTGGGCGTGGGACCAATCTCCAGACATATGGCCATTTTTGTGCCTGGCGCAGCGACAAGTGGGAAAGGGTGGTTTTGAGGCTGAAGGCAGCAGGAAAGCCTGTAGCCCCCAGGTGTGTGGGGCTACGCAAGCGGTTCCCAAAGAGCTTTAGAACAAGGCATAGTTTTCCCTGCTGGCTCTTTGGGCGTGGGACCAGTCTCCAGACATATGGCCATTTTTGGGCCTGGTGCGGCGCCATGTGGGAAAGGGTGGTTTTGAGGCTGAAGGCAGCAAGAAAGCCTGCAGCCCCCAGGTCTTTGAGGCCACGCAAGCGGTTCCCAAAGAGCTTTAGAACAAGGCATAGTTTTCCCTGCTGGCTCTTTGGGCGTGGGACCAATCTCCAGACATATGGCCATTTTTGTGCCTGGCGTGACACCAAGTGGGAAAGGGTGGTTTTGAGGCTGAAGGCAGCAGGAAAGCCTGCAGCCCCCAGGTGTGTGGGGCTACGCAAGCCGTTCCCAAAGAGCTTTAGAACAAGGCATAGTTTTCCCTGCTGGCTCTTTGGGCGTGGGACCAACCTCCAGACATATGGTCATTTTTGGGACTGGCGCGGCGCCAAGTGGGAAAGGGTGGTTTTGAGGCTGAAGGCAGCAGGAGAGCCTGCAGCCCCCAGGTGTGTGGGGCTACGCAAGCCGTTCCCAAAGAGCTTTAGAACAAGGCATAGTTTTCCCTGCTGGCTCTTTGAGCGTGGGACCAATCTCCAGACATATGGCCATTTTTGTGCCTGGCGCGGGGCCAAGTGGGAAAGGGTGGTTTTGAGGCTGAAGGCAGCAGGAAAGCCTATAGCCCCGAGGTGTGTGGGGCTACGCAAGCGGTTCCCAAAGAGCTTTAGAACAAGGCATAGTTTTCCCTGTTGGCTCTTTGGGCGTGGGACCAGTCTCCAGACATATGGCCATTTTAGGGCCTGGTGCGGCGACAAGTGGGAAAGGGTGGTTTTGAGGCTGAAGGCAGCAGGAAAGCCTGCAGCCCCCAGGTGTGTGGGGCTACGCAAGCGGTTCCCAAAGAGCTTTAGAACAAGGCATAGTTTTCCCTGCTGGCTCTTTGGGCGTGGGACCAGTCTCCAGACATATGGCCATTTCTGGGCCTGGCGCGGCGCCAAGTGGGAAAGGGTGGTTTTGAGGCTGAAGGCAGCAGGAAAGCTTGCAGCCCCCTGGTCTGTGGGGCTACGCAAGCCGTTCCCAAAGAGCTTTAGAACAAGGCATAGTTTTCCCTGCTGGCTCTTTGGGCATCGGACCAATCTCCAGACATATGGCCATTTTTGGGCCTGGCGTGACGCCATGTGGGAAAGGGTGGTTTTGAGGCTGAAGGCAGCAGGAAAGCCTGCAGCCCCCAGGTTTGTGGGGCTATGCAAGCGGTTCCCAAAGAGCTTTAGAACAAGGCATAGTTTTCCCTGCTGGCTCTTTGGGCGTGGGAGCAGCCTCCAGACATATGGCCATTTTTGGGCCTGGCGTGGCGCCAAGTGGGAAAGGGTGGTTTTGAGGCTGAAGGCAGCAGGAGAGCCTGCAGCCCCAAGGTGTGTGGGGCTACGCAAGCGGTTCCCAAAGAGCTTTAGAACAAGGCATAGTTTTCCCTGCTGGCTCTTTGGGCGTGGGACCAAGCTCCAGACATATGGCCATTTTTGTGCCTGGTGTCACGCCATGTGGGAAAGGGTGGTTTTGAGGCTGAAGGCAGCAGGAAAGCCTGTAGCCCCCAGGTGTGTGGGGCTACGCAAGCGGTTCCCAAAGAGCTTTAGAACAAGGCATAGTTTTCCCTGCTGGCTCTTTCGGCGTGGGACCAATCTCCAGACATATGGCCGTTTTTGTGCCTGGCGTGATGCCATGTGGGAAAGGGTGGTTTTGAGGCTGAAGGCAGCAGGAAGGTCTGCAGCCCCCAGGTGTGTGGGGCTACGCAAGCCGTTCCCAAAGAGCTTTAGAACAAGGCATAGTTTTCCCTGCTGGCTCTTTGAGCGTTTGACCAGTCTCCAGACATATGGCCATTTTTGGGCCTCGCGCAGCGCCAAGTGGGAAAGGGTGGTTTTGAGGCTGAAGGCAGCAGGAAAGCCTGCAGCCCCCAGGTGTGTGGGGCTACGCAAGTAGTTCCCAAAGAGCTTTAGAACAAGGCATAGTTTTCCCTGCTGGCTCTTTGGGCGTGGGACCAGTCTCCAGACATATGGCCATTTTTGGGCCTGGCGTGGCGCCAAGTGGGAAAGGATGCCTTTGAGGCTGAAGGCAGCAGGAAAGCCTGCAGCCCCCAGGTGTGTGAGGCTACACAAGCGGTTCCCAAAGAGCTTTAGAACAAGGCATAGTTTTCCCTGCTGGCTCTTTGGGCGTGGGACCAACCTCCAGACATATGGCCATTTTTATGCCTGGCGTGACGCCATGTGGGAAAGGGTGGTTTTGAGGCTGAAGGCAGCAGGAAAGCCTGCAGCCCCCAGGTATGTGGGGCTATGCAAGTGGTTCCCAAAGAGCTTTAGAACAAGGCATAGTTTTCCCTGCTGGCTCTTTGGGCGTGGGACCAATCTCCAGACATATGGCCATTTTTGTGCCTGGCGCAGCGACAAGTGGGAAAGGGTGGTTTTGAGGCTGAAGGCAGCAGGAAAGCCTGTAGCCCCCAGGTGTGTGGGGCTACGCAAGCGGTTCCCAAAGAGCTTTAGAACAAGGCATAGTTTTCCCTGCTGCTCTTTGGGCGTGGGACCAGTCTCCAGACATATGGCCATTTTTGGGCCTGGTGCGGCGCCAAGTGGGAAAGGGTGGTTTTGAGGCTGAAGGCAGCAGGAAATCCTGCAGCCCCCAGGTCTTTGAGGCCACGCAAGCGGTTCCCAAAGAGCTTTAGAACAAGGCATAGTTTTCCCTGCTGGCTCTTTGGGCGTGGGACCAACCTCCAGACATATGGCCATTTTTGTGCCTGGCGTGACGCCATGTGGGAAAGGGTGGTTTTGAGGCTGAAGGCAGCAGGAAAGCCTGCAGCCCCCAGGTGTGTGGGGCTACGCAAGCGGTTCCCAAAGAGCTTTAGTACAAGGCATATTTTTCCCTGCTGGCTCTTTGGGCGTGGGACCAATCTCCAGACATATGGCCATTTTTGTGCCTGGCGTGACACCATGTGGGAAAGGGTGGTTTTCAGGCTGAAGGCAGCAGGAAAGCCTGCAGCCCCCAGGTGTGTGGGGCTATGCAAGCCGTTCCCAAAGAGCTTTAGAACAAGGCATAGTTTTCCCTGCTGGCTCTTTGGGCGTGGGACCAACCTCCAGACATATGGTCATTTTTGGGCCTGGCGCGGCGCCAAGAAGGAAAGGGTGGTTTTGAGGCTGAAGGCAGCAGGAAAGCCTGCAGCCCCCAGGTCTGTGGGGCTACGCAAGTGGTTCCCAAAGAGCTTTAGAACAAGGCATAGTTTTCCCTGCTGGCTCTTTGAGCGTGGGACCAGTCTCCAGACATATGGCCATTTTTGGGCCTGGCGCGGGACCAAGTGGGAAAGGGTGGTTTTGAGGCTGAAGGCGGCAGGAAAGCTTGTAGCCCCCAGGTGTGTGGGGCTACGCAAGCGGTTCCCAAAGAGCTTTAGAACAAGGCATAGTTTTCCCTGTTGGCTCTTTGGGCATGGGACCAGTCTCCAGACATATGGCCATTTCTGGGCCTGGCGCGGCGAAAAGTGGGAAAGGGTGGTTTTGAGGCTGAAGAGAGCAGGAAAGCCTGCAGCCCCCAGGTGTGTGGGGCTACGCAAGCGGTTCCCAAAGAGCTTTAGAACAAGGCATAGTTTTCCCTGTTGGCTCTTTCGGCGTGGGACCAGTCTCCAGACATATGGCCATTTTTGGGCCTGGCGCGGCGCCAAGTGGGAAAGGGTGGTTTTGAGGCTGAAGGCAGCAGGAAAGCTTGCAGCCCCCTGGTCTGTGGGGCTACGCAAGCCGTTCCCAAAGAGCTTTAGAACAAGGCATAGTTTTCCCTGCTGGCTCTTTGGGCGTCGGACCAATCTCCAGACATATGGCCATTTTTGGGCCTGGCGTGACGCCATGTGGGAAAGGGTGGTTTTGAGGCTGAAGGCAGCAGGAAAGCCTGCAGCCCCCAGGTGTGTGGGGCTATGCAAGCGGTTCCCAAAGAGCTTTAGAACAAGGCATAGTTTTCCCTGCTGGCTCTATGGGCGTGGGACCAGTCTCCAGACATATGGCCATTTTTGGGCCTGGCGCGGCACCAAGTGGGAAAGGGTGCCTCTGAGGATGAAGAGAGCAGGAAAGCCTGCAGCCCCCAGGTGTGTGGGGCTACGCAAGCAGTTCCCAAAGAGCTTTAGAACAAGGCATAGTTTTCCCTGCTGACTCTTTGGGCGTGGGACCAATCTCCAGACATATGGTCATTTTTGGGCCCGGCGTGGCGCCAAGTGGGAAAGGGTGGTTTTGAGGCTGAAGGCAGCAGGAAAGCCAGCAGCCCCAAGGTCTGTGGGGCTACGCAAGCGGTTCCCAAAGAGCTTTAGAACAAGGCATAGTTTTCCCTGCTGGCTCTTTGGGCGTGGGACCAATCTCCAGACATATGGCCATTTTTGTGCCTGGTGTCACGCCATGTGGGAAAGGGTGGTTTTGAGGCTGAAGGCAGCAGGAAAGCCTGCAGCCCCCAGGTGTGTGGGGCTACGCAAGCGGTTCCCAAAGAGCTTTAGAACAAGGCATAGTTTTCCCTGCTGGCTCTTTGGGCGTGGGACCAATCTCCAGATATATGGCCATTTTTGTGCCTGGCGTGACGCCAAGTGGGAAAGGGTGGTTTTGAGGCTGAAGGCAGCAGGAAAGCCTGCAGCCCCCAGGTCTGTGGGGCTACGCAAGCGGTTCCCAAAGAGCTTTAGAACAAGGCATAGTTTTCCCTGCTGGCTCTTTGGGCGTGGGACCAACCTCCAGACATATGGCCATTTTTGTGCCTGGCGTGACGCCATGTGGGAAAGGGTGGTTTTGAGGCTGAAGGCAGTAGGAAAGCCTGCAGCCCCCAGGTGTGTGGGGCTACGCAAGCCGTTTCCAAAGAGCTTTAGTACAAGGCATAGTTTTCCCTGCTGGCTCTTTCGGCGTGGGACCAATCTCCAGACATATGGCCATTTTTGTGCCTGGCGTGACACCAAGTGGGAAAGGGTGGTTTTGAGGCTGAAGGCAGCAGGAAGGTCTGCAGCCCCCAGGTGTGTGGGGCTACACAAGCCGTTCCCAAAGAGCTTTAGAACAAGGCATAGTTTTCCCTGCTGGCTCTTTGAGCGTGGGACCAGTCTCCAGACATATGGCCATTTTTGGGCCTGGCGCGGCGCCAAGTGGGAAAGGGTGCCTTTGAGGCTGCAGAGAGCAGGAAAGCCTGCGGCCCCCAGGTGTGTGAGGCTACGCAAGCGGTTCCCAAAGAGCTTTAGAACAAGGCATAGTTTTCCCTGCTGGCTCTTTGGGCGTGGGACCAACCTCCAGACATATGGCCATTTTTGAGCCTGGCGCGGCACCAAGTGAGAAAGGGTGCCTTTGAGGCTGAAGGCAGCAGGAAAGCCTGCAGCCCCCAGGTGTGTGGGGCTACGCAAGCGGTTCCCAAAGAGCTTTAGAACAAGGCATAGTTTTCCCTGCTGACTCTATGGGCGTGGGACCAACCTCCAGACATATGGCCATTTTTTTGCCTGGCGCAGCGCCAAGTGGGAAAGGGTGGTTTTGAGGCTGAAGGCAGCAGGAGAGCCTGCAGCCCCCAGGTGTGTGGGGCTACGCAAGCGGTTCCCAAAGAGCTTTAGAACAAGGCATAGTTTTCCCTGCTGGCTCTTTGGGCGTGGGACCAACCTCCAGACATATGGCCATTTTTGTGCCTGGCGTGGCACCAAGTGGGAAAGGGTGCCTCTGAGGCTGAAGAGAGCAGGAAAGCCTGCAGCCCCCAGGTGTGTGGGGCTACGCAAGCGGTTCCCAAAGAGCTTTAGAACAAGGCATAGTTTTCCCTGCTGGCTCTTTGGGCGTGGGACCAATCTCCAGACATATGGCCATTTTTGTGCCTGGTGCGACGCCAAGTGGGAAAGGGTGGTTTTGAGGCTGAAGGCAGCAGGAAAGTCTGCAGCCCGCAGGTCTGTTGGGCCAAGCAAGCGGTTCCCAAAGAGCTTTAGAACAAGGCATAGTTTTCCCTGCTGGCTCTTTGGGCGTGGGACCAGTCTCCAGAAATATAGCCATTTTTGTGCCTGGCGCTGGGCTAAGTGGGAAAGGGTGGTTTTGAGGCTGAAGGCAGCAGGAAAGCCTGTAGCCCCCAGGTGTGTGGGGCTACGCAAGCGGTTCCCAAAGAGCTTTAGAACAAGGCATAGTTTTCCCTGCTGGCTCTTTGGGCGTGGGACCAACCTCCAGACATATGGCCATTTTTGTGCCTGGCGTGACGCCATGTGGGAAAGGGTGGTTTTGAGGCTGAAGGCAGCAGGAAAGCCTGCAGCCCCCAGGTGTGTGGGGCTACGCAAGCGGTTCCCAAAGAGCTTTAGAACAAGGCATAGTTTTCCCTGCTGGCTCTTTCGGCGTGGGACCAATCTCCAGACATATGGCCATTTTTGTGCCTGGCGTGACGCCAAGTGGGAAAGGGTGGTTTTGAGGCTGAAGGCAGCAGGAAGGTCTGCAGCCCCCAGGTGTGTGGGGCTACGCAAGCCGTTCCCAAAGAGCTTTAGAACAAGGCATAGTTTTCCCTGCTGGCTCTTTGAGCGTGGGACCAACCTCCAGACATATGGCCATTTTTGGGCCTGGCGTGACGCCATGTGGGAAAGGGTGGTTTTGAGGCTGAAGGCAGCAGGAAAGCCTGCAGCCCCCAGGTCTGTGGGGCTACGCAAGCGGTTCCCAAAGAGCTTTAGAACAAGGCATAGTTTTCCCTGCTGGCTCTTTGGGCGTGGGACCAACCTCCAGACATATGGCCATTTTTGTGCCTGTCGTGACACCATGTGGGAAAGGGTGGTTTTGAGGCTGCAGGTGCCAGAAAAGCCTGCAGCTCCCAGGTCTGTGGGGCTACGCAAGCAGTTCCCAAAGAGCTTTAGAACAAGGCATAGTTTTCCCTGCTGGCTCTTTGAGCGTGGGACCAGTCTCCAGACATATGGCCATTTTTGGGCCTCGCGCAGCGCCAAGTGGGAAAGGGTGTTTTTTAGGCTGAAGGCAGCAGGAAAGCCTGCAGCCCCCAGGTCTCTGGGGCTACGCAAGCAGTTTCCAAAGAGCTTTAGAACAAGGCATAGTTTTCCCTGCTGGCTCTTTGGGCGTGGGACCAGTCTCCAGACATATGGCCATTTTTGGGCCTGGCGTGGCGCCAAGTGGGAAAGGGTGGTTTTGAGGCTGAAGGCAGCAGGAAAGCCTGCAGCCCCCAGGTGTGTGGGGCTACGCAAGCGGTTCCCAAAGAGCTTTAGAACAAGGCATAGTTATCCCTGCTGGCTCTTTGGGCGTCGGACAAATCTCCAGACATATGGTCATTTTTGGGCCTGGCGCGGCGCCAAGTGGGAAAGGGTGGTTTTGAGGCTGAAGGCAGCAGGAAAGCCTGCAGCCCCCAGGTCTGTGCGACTACGCAAGCGGTTCCCAAAGAGCTTTAGAACAAGGCATAGTTTTCCCTGTTGTCTCTTTGGGCGTGGGACCAACCTCCAGACATATGGCCATTTTTGAGCCTGGCGCGGCACCAAGTGGGAAAGGGTGGTTTTGAGGCTGAAGGCAGCAGGAAAGCCTGCAGCCCCCAGGTGTGTGGGGCTACGCAAGCGGTTCCCAAAGAGCTTTAGAACAAGGCATAGTTTTCCCTGCTGGCTCTTTGGGCGTGGGACCAATCTCCAGACATATGGCCATTTTTGGGCCTGGCGTGACGCCATGTGGGAAAGGGTGGTTTTGAGGCCGAAGGCAGCAGGAAAGCCTGCAGCCCCCAGGTGTGTGGGGCTACGCAAGCGGTTCCCAAAGAGCTTTAGAACAAGGCATAGTTTTCCCTGCTGGCTCTTTGGGTGTGGGACCAATCTCCAGACATATGGCCATTTTTCTGCCTGGCGTGACGCCATGTGGGAAAGGGTGGTTTTGAGGCTGAAGGTGCCAGAAAAGCCTGCAGCCCCCAGGTGTGTGGGGCTACGCAAGCGGTTCCCAAAGAGCTTTAGAACAAGGCATAGTTTTCCCTGCTGGCTCTTTGAGCGTGGGACCAGTCTCCAGACATATGGCCATTTTTGGGCCTGGCGTAGCGCCAAGTGGGAAAGGGTACCTTTGAGGCTGAAGAGAGCAGGAAAGCCTGCAGCCCCCAGGTGTGTGGGGCTACGCAAGCAGTTCCCAAAAAGCTTTAGAACAAGGCATAGTTTTCCCTGCTGGCTCTTTGGGCGTGGGACCAGTCTCCAGACATATGGCCATTTTTGGGCCTGGCGTAGCGGCAAGTGGGAAAGGGTACCTTTGAGGCTGAAGAGAGCAGGAAAGCCTGCAGCCCCCAGGTGTGTGGGGCTACGCAAGCGGTTCCCAAAGAGCTTTAGAACAAGGCATAGTTTTCCCTGCTGTCTCTTTGGGCGTCGGACCAATCTCCAGACATATGGTCATTTTTGTGCCTGGCACGGGGCCAAGTGGGAAAGGGTGGTTTTGAGGCTGAAGGCAGCAGGAAAGCCTGCAGCCCCCAGGTGTGTGGGGCTACGCAAGCGGTTCCCAAAGAGCTTTAGAACAAGGCATAGTTTTCCCTGCTGGCTCTTTGGGCGTGGGACCAACCTCCAGACATATGGCCATTTTTGTCCCTGCCGTGACGCCATGTGGGAAAGGGTGGTTTTGAGGCTGAAGGCAGCAGGAAAGCCTGCAGCCCCCAGGTGTGTGGGGCTACGCAAGCGGTTCCCAAAGAGCTTTAGAACAAGGCATAGTTTTCCCTGCTGGCTCTTTGGGCGTGGGACCAATCTCCAGACATATGGCCATTTTTGTGCCTGGCGCAGCGACAAGTGGGAAAGGGTGGTTTTGAGGCTGAAGGCAGCAGGAAAGCCTGTAGCCCCCAGGTGTGTGGGGCTACGCAAGCGGTTCCCAAAGAGCTTTAGAACAAGGCATAGTTTTCCCTGCTGGCTCTTTGAGCGTGGGACCAGTCTCCAGACATATGGCCATTTTTGGGCCTGGTGCGGCGCCATGTGGGAAAGGGTGGTTTTGAGGCTGAAGGCAGCAAGAAAGCCTGCAGCCCCCAGGTCTTTGAGGCCACGCAAGCGGTTCCCAAAGAGCTTTAGTACAAGGCATAGTTTTCCCTGCTGGCTCTTTGGGCGTGGGACCAATCTCCAGACATATGGCCATTTTTGTGCCTGGCGTGACACCAAGTGGGAAAGGGTGGTTTTGAGGCTGAAGGCAGCAGGAAAGCCTGCAGCCCCAGGGTGTGTGGGGCTACGCAAGCCGTTCCCAAAGAGCTTTAGAACAAGGCATAGTTTTCCCTGCTGGCTCTTTGGGCGTGGGACCAACCTCCAGACATATGGTCATTTTTGGGACTGGCGCGGCGCCAAGTGGGAAAGGGTGGTTTTGAGGCTGAAGGCAGCAGGAAAGCCTGCAGCCCCCAGGTGTGTGGGGCTACGCAAGTGGTTCCCAAAGAGCTTTAGAACAAGGCATAGTTTTCCCTGCTGGCTCTTTGAGCGTGGGACCAATCTCCAGACATATGGCCATTTTTGTGCCTGGCGCGGGGCCAAGTGGGAAAGGGTGGTTTTGAGGCTGAAGGCAGCAGGAAAGCCTATAGCCCCGATGTGTGTGGGGCTAAGCAAGCCGTTCCCAAAGAGCTTTAGAACAAGGCATAGTTTTCCCTGTTGGCTCTTTGGGCGTGGGACCAGTCTCCAGACATATGGCCATTTTTGGGCCTGGTGCGGCGACAATTGGGAAAGGGTGGTTTTGAGGCTGAAGGCAGCAGGAAAGCCTGCAGCCCCCAGGTGTGTGGGGCTACGCAAGCGGTTCCCAAAGAGCTTTAGAACAAGGCATAGTTTTCCCTGCTGGCTCTTTGGGCGTGGGACCAGTCTCCAGACATATGGCCATTTTTGGGCCTGGCGCGGCGCCAAGTGGGAAAGGGTGGTTTTGAGGCTGAAGGCAGCAGGAAAGCTTGCAGCCCCCTGGTCTGTGGGGCTACGCAAGCCGTTCCCAAAGAGCTTTAGAACAAGGCATAGTTTTCCCTGCTGGCTCTTTGGGCATCGGACCAATCTCCAGACATATGGCCATTTTTGGGCCTGGCGTGACGCCATGTGGGAAAGGGTGGTTTTGAGGCTGAAGGCAGCAGGAAAGCCTGCAGCCCCCAGGTGTGTGGGGCTATGCAAGCGGTTCCCAAAGAGCTTTAGAACAAGGCATAGTTTTCCCTGCTGGCTCTTTGAGCGTTTGACCAGTCTCCAGACATATGGCCATTTTTGGGCCTGGCGTGGCGCCAAGTGGGAAAGGGTGGTTTTGAGGCTGAAGGCAGCAGGAGAGCCTGCAGCCCCAAGGTCTGTGGGGCTACGCAAGCGGTTCCCAAAGAGCTTTAGAACAAGGCATAGTTTTCCCTGCTGGCTCTTTGGGCGTGGGACCAAGCTCCAGACATATGGCCATTTTTGTGCCTGGTGTCACGCCATGTGGGAAAGGGTGGTTTTGAGGCTGAAGGCAGCAGGAAAGCCTGTAGCCCCCAGGTGTGTGGGGCTACGCAAGCGGTTCCCAAAGAGCTTTAGAACAAGGCATAGTTTTCCCTGCTGGCTCTTTGGGCGTGGGACCAATCTCCAGACATATGGCCGTTTTTGTGCCTGGCGTGACGCCATGTGGGAAAGGGTGGTTTTGAGGCTGAAGGCAGCAGGAAGGTCTGCAGCCCCCAGGTGTGTGGGGCTACGCAAGCCGTTCCCAAAGAGCTTTAGAACAAGGCATAGTTTTCCCTGCTGGCTCTTTGAGCGTTTGACCAGTCTCCAGACATATGGCCATTTTTGGGCCTCGCGCAGCGCCAAGTGGGAAAGGGTGGTTTTGAGGCTGAAGGCAGCAGGAAAGCCTGCAGCCCCCAGGTGTGTGGGGCTACGCAAGCAGTTCCCAAAGAGCTTTAGAACAAGGCATAGTTTTCCCTGCTGGCTCTTTGGGCGTGGGACCAGTCTCCAGACATATGGCCATTTTTGGGCCTGGCGTGGCGCCAAGTGGGAAAGGGTGCCTTTGAGGCTGAAGGCAGCAGGAAAGCCTGCAGCCCCCAGGTGTGTGAGGCTACGCAAGCGGTTCCCAAAGAGCTTTAGAACAAGGCATAGTTTTCCCTGCTGGCTCTTTGGGCGTGGGACCAACCTCCAGACATATGGCCATTTTTATGCCTGGCGTGACGCCATGTGGGAAAGGGTGGTTTTGAGGCTGAAGGCAGCAGGAAAGCCTGCAGCCCCCAGGTGTGTGGGGCTACGCAAGCGGTTCCCAAAGAGCTTTAGAACAAGGCATAGTTTTCCCTGCTGGCTCTTTGGGCGTGGGACCAGTCTCCAGACATATGGCCATTTTTGGGCCTGGCGCGGCGCCAAGTTGGAAAGGGTGCCTTTGAGGCTGAAGGCAGCAGGAAAGCTTGCAGCCCCCTGGTCTGTGGGGCTACGCAAGCCGTTCCCAAAGAGCTTTAGAACAAGGCATAGTTTTCCCTGCTGGCTCTTTGGGCATCGGACCAATCTCCAGACATATGGCCATTTTTGGGCCTGGCGTGACGCCATGTGGGAAAGGGTGGTTTTGAGGCTGAAGGCAGCAGGAAAGCCTGCAGCCCCCAGGTGTGTGGGGCTATGCAAGCGGTTCCCAAAGAGCTTTAGAACAAGGCATAGTTTTCCCTGCTGGCTCTTTGAGCGTTTGACCAGTCTCCAGACATATGGCCATTTTTGGGCCTGGCGTGGCGCCAAGTGGGAAAGGGTGGTTTTGAGGCTGAAGGCAGCAGGAGAGCCTGCAGCCCCAAGGTCTGTGGGGCTACGCAAGCGGTTCCCAAAGAGCTTTAGAACAAGGCATAGTTTTCCCTGCTGGCTCTTTGGGCGTGGGACCAAGCTCCAGACATATGGCCATATTTGTGCCTGGTGTCACGCCATGTGGGAAAGGGTGGTTTTGAGGCTGAAGGCAGCAGGAAAGCCTGTAGCCCCCAGGTGTGTGGGGCTACGCAAGCGGTTCCCAAAGAGCTTTAGAACAAGGCATAGTTTTCCCTGCTGGCTCTTTGGGCGTGGGACCAATCTCCAGACATATGGCCGTTTTTGTGCCTGGCGTGACGCCATGTGGGAAAGGGTGGTTTTGAGGCTGAAGGCAGCAGGAAGGTCTGCAGCCCCCAGGTGTGTGGGGCTACGCAAGCCGTTCCCAAAGAGCTTTAGAACAAGGCATAGTTTTCCCTGCTGGCTCTTTGAGCGTTTGACCAGTCTCCAGACATATGGCCATTTTTGGGCCTCGCGCTGCGCCAAGTGGGAAAGGGTGGTTTTGAGGCTGAAGGCAGCAGGAAAGCCTGCAGCCCCCAGGTGTGTGGGGCTACGCAAGCAGTTCCCAAAGAGCTTTAGAACAAGGCATAGTTTTCCCTGCTGGCTCTTTGGGCGTGGGACCAGTCTCCAGACATATGGCCATTTTTGGGCCTGGCGTGGCGCCAAGTGGGAAAGGGTGCCTTTGAGGCTGAAGGCAGCAGGAAAGCCTGCAGCCCCCAGGTGTGTGAGGCTACGCAAGCGGTTCCCAAAGAGCTTTAGAACAAGGCATAGTTTTCCCTGCTGGCTCTTTGGGCGTGGGACCAACCTCCAGACATATGGCCATTTTTATGCCTGGCGTGACGCCATGTGGGAAAGGGTGGTTTTGAGGCTGAAGGCAGCAGGAAAGCCTGCAGCCCCCAGGTGTGTGGGGCTATGCAAGTGGTTCCCAAAGAGCTTTAGAACCAGGCATAGTTTTCCCTGCTGGCTCTTTGGGCGTGGGACCAACCTCCAGACATATGGCCATTTTTGTGCCTGGCGCAGCGACAAGTGGGAAAGGGTGGTTTTGAGGCTGAAGGCAGCAGGAAAGCCTGTGGCCCCCAGGTGTGTGGGGCTACGCAAGCGGTTCCCAAAGAGCTTTAGAACAAGGCATAGTTTTCCCTGCTGGCTCTTTGGGCGTGGGACCAGTCTCCAGACATATGGCCATTTTTGGGCCTGGTGCGGCGCCAAGTGGGAAAGGGTGGTTTTGAGGCTGAAGGCAGCAGGAAAGCCTGTATCCCCCAGGTGTGTGGGGCTACGCAAGCGGTTCCCAAAGAGCTTTAGAACAAGGCATAGTTTTCCCTGCTGGCTCTTTGAGCGTGGGACCAGTCTCCAGACATATGGCCATTTTTGGGCCTGGTGCGGCGCCATGTGAGAAAGGGTGGTTTTGAGGCTGAAGGCAGCAAGAAAGCCTGCAGCCCCCAGGTCTTTGAGGCCACGCAAGCGGTTCCCAAAGAGCTTTAGTACAAGGCATAGTTTTCCCTGCTGGCTCTTTCGGCGTGGGACCAATCTCCAGACATATGGCCATTTTTGTGCCTGGCGTGACACCAAGTGGGAAAGGGTGGTTTTGAGGCTGAAGGCAGCAGGAAAGCCTGCAGCCCCCAGGTGTGTGGGGCTACGCAAGCCGTTCCCAAAGAGCTTTAGAACAAGGCATAGTTTTCCCTGCTGGCTCTTTGGGCGTGGGACCAACCTCCAGACATATGGTCATTTTTGGGACTGGCGCGGCGCCAAGTGGGAAAGGGTGGTTTTGAGGCTGAAGGCAGCAGGAAAGCCTGCAGCCCCCAGGTGTGTGGGGCTACGCAAGTGGTTCCCAAAGAGCTTTAGAACAAGGCATAGTTTTCCCTGCTGGCTCTTTGAGCGTGGGACCAATCTCCAGACATATGGCCATTTTTGTGCCTGGCGCGGGGCCAAGTGGGAAAGGGTGGTTTTGAGGCTGAAGGCAGCAGGAAAGCCTATAGCCCCGAGGTGTGTGGGGCTACGCAAGCGGTTCCCAAAGAGCTTTAGAACAAGGCATAGTTTTCCCTGTTGGCTCTTTGGGCGTGGGACCAGTCTCCAGACATATGGCCATTTTTGGGCCTGGTGCGGCGACAAGTGGGAAAGGGTGGTTTTGAGGCTGAAGGCAGCAGGAAAGCCTGCAGCCCCCAGGTGTGTGGGGCTACGCAAGCGGTTCCCAAAGAGCTTTAGAACAAGGCATAGTTTTCCCTGCTGGCTCTTTGGGCGTGGGACCAGTCTCCAGACATATGGCCATTTTTGGGCCTGGCGCGGCGACAAGTGGGAAAGGGTGGTTTTGAGGCTGAAGGCAGCAGGAAAGCCTGCAGCCCCCAGGTGTGTGGGGCTACGCAAGCGGTTCCCAAAGAGCTTTAGAACAAGGCATAGTTTTCCCTGCTGGCTCTTTGGGCGTGGGACCAGTCTCCAGACATATGGCCATTTTTGGGCCTGGCGCGGCGCCAAGTGGGAAAGGGTGGTTTTGAGGCTGAAGGCAGCAGGAAAGCTTGCAGCCCCCTGGTCTGTGGGGCTACGCAAGCCGTTCCCAAAGAGCTTTAGAACAAGGCATAGTTTTCCCTGCTGGCTCTTTGGGCGTGGGACCAACCTCCAGACATATGGCCATTTTTGGGCCTGGCGTGACGCCATGTGGGAAAGGGTGGTTTTGAGGCTGAAGGCAGCAGGAAAGCCTGCAGCCCCCAGGTGTGTGGGGCTACGCAAGCGGTTCCCAAAGAGCTTTAGAACAAGGCATAGTTTTCCCTGCTGGCTCTTTCGGCGTGGGACCAATCTCCAGACATATGGCCATTTTTGTGCCTGGCGTGACGCCAAGTGGGAAAGGGTGGTTTTGAGGCTGAAGGCAGCAGGAAGGTCTGCAGCCCCCAGGTGTGTGGGGCTACGCAAGCCGTTCCCAAAGAGCTTTAGAACAAGGCATAGTTTTCCCTGCTGGCTCTTTGAGCGTGGGACCAACCTCCAGACATATGGCCATTTTTGGGCCTGGCGTGACGCCATGTGGGAAAGGGTGGTTTTGAGGCTGAAGGCAGCAGGAAAGCCTGCAGCCCCCAGGTCTGTGGGGCTACGCAAGCGGTTCCCAAAGAGCTTTAGAACAAGGCATAGTTTTCCCTGCTGGCTCTTTGGGCGTGGGACCAACCTCCAGACATATGGCCATTTTTGTGCCTGTCGTGACACCATGTGGGAAAGGGTGGTTTTGAGGCTGCAGGTGCCAGAAAAGCCTGCAGCTCCCAGGTCTGTGGGGCTACGCAAGCAGTTCCCAAAGAGCTTTAGAACAAGGCATAGTTTTCCCTGCTGGCTCTTTGAGCGTGGGACCAGTCTCCAGACATATGGCCATTTTTGGGCCTCGCGCAGCGCCAAGTGGGAAAGGGTGTTTTTTAGGCTGAAGGCAGCAGGAAAGCCTGCAGCCCCCAGGTCTCTGGGGCTACGCAAGCAGTTTCCAAAGAGCTTTAGAACAAGGCATAGTTTTCCCTGCTGGCTCTTTGGGCGTGGGACCAGTCTCCAGACATATGGCCATTTTTGGGCCTGGCGTGGCGCCAAGTGGGAAAGGGTGGTTTTGAGGCTGAAGGCAGCAGGAAAGCCTGCAGCCCCCAGGTGTGTGGGGCTACGCAAGCGGTTCCCAAAGAGCTTTAGAACAAGGCATAGTTATCCCTGCTGGCTCTTTGGGCGTCGGACAAATCTCCAGACATATGGTCATTTTTGGGCCTGGCGCGGCGCCAAGTGGGAAAGGGTGGTTTTGAGGCTGAAGGCAGCAGGAAAGCCTGCAGCCCCCAGGTCTGTGCGACTACGCAAGCGGTTCCCAAAGAGCTTTAGAACAAGGCATAGTTTTCCCTGTTGTCTCTTTGGGCGTGGGACCAACCTCCAGACATATGGCCATTTTTGAGCCTGGCGCGGCACCAAGTGGGAAAGGGTGGTTTTGAGGCTGAAGGCAGCAGGAAAGCCTGCAGCCCCCAGGTGTGTGGGGCTACGCAAGCGGTTCCCAAAGAGCTTTAGAACAAGGCATAGTTTTCCCTGCTGGCTCTTTGGGCGTGGGACCAATCTCCAGACATATGGCCATTTTTGGGCCTGGCGTGACGCCATGTGGGAAAGGGTGGTTTTGAGGCCGAAGGCAGCAGGAAAGCCTGCAGCCCCCAGGTGTGTGGGGCTACGCAAGCGGTTCCCAAAGAGCTTTAGAACAAGGCATAGTTTTCCCTGCTGGCTCTTTGGGTGTGGGACCAATCTCCAGACATATGGCCATTTTTCTGCCTGGCGTGACGCCATGTGGGAAAGGGTGGTTTTGAGGCTGAAGGTGCCAGAAAAGCCTGCAGCCCCCAGGTGTGTGGGGCTACGCAAGCGGTTCCCAAAGAGCTTTAGAACAAGGCATAGTTTTCCCTGCTGGCTCTTTGAGCGTGGGACCAGTCTCCAGACATATGGCCATTTTTGGGCCTGGCGTAGCGCCAAGTGGGAAAGGGTACCTTTGAGGCTGAAGAGAGCAGGAAAGCCTGCAGCCCCCAGGTGTGTGGGGCTACGCAAGCAGTTCCCAAAAAGCTTTAGAACAAGGCATAGTTTTCCCTGCTGGCTCTTTGGGCGTGGGACCAGTCTCCAGACATATGGCCATTTTTGGGCCTGGCGTAGCGGCAAGTGGGAAAGGGTACCTTTGAGGCTGAAGAGAGCAGGAAAGCCTGCAGCCCCCAGGTGTGTGGGGCTACGCAAGCGGTTCCCAAAGAGCTTTAGAACAAGGCATAGTTTTCCCTGCTGTCTCTTTGGGCGTCGGACCAATCTCCAGACATATGGTCATTTTTGTGCCTGGCACGGGGCCAAGTGGGAAAGGGTGGTTTTGAGGCTGAAGGCAGCAGGAAAGCCTGCAGCCCCCAGGTGTGTGGGGCTACGCAAGCGGTTCCCAAAGAGCTTTAGAACAAGGCATAGTTTTCCCTGCTGGCTCTTTGGGCGTGGGACCAACCTCCAGACATATGGCCATTTTTGTCCCTGCCGTGACGCCATGTGGGAAAGGGTGGTTTTGAGGCTGAAGGCAGCAGGAAAGCCTGCAGCCCCCAGGTGTGTGGGGCTACGCAAGCGGTTCCCAAAGAGCTTTAGAACAAGGCATAGTTTTCCCTGCTGGCTCTTTGGGCGTGGGACCAATCTCCAGACATATGGCCATTTTTGTGCCTGGCGCAGCGACAAGTGGGAAAGGGTGGTTTTGAGGCTGAAGGCAGCAGGAAAGCCTGTAGCCCCCAGGTGTGTGGGGCTACGCAAGCGGTTCCCAAAGAGCTTTAGAACAAGGCATAGTTTTCCCTGCTGGCTCTTTGAGCGTGGGACCAGTCTCCAGACATATGGCCATTTTTGGGCCTGGTGCGGCGCCATGTGGGAAAGGGTGGTTTTGAGGCTGAAGGCAGCAAGAAAGCCTGCAGCCCCCAGGTCTTTGAGGCCACGCAAGCGGTTCCCAAAGAGCTTTAGTACAAGGCATAGTTTTCCCTGCTGGCTCTTTGGGCGTGGGACCAATCTCCAGACATATGGCCATTTTTGTGCCTGGCGTGACACCAAGTGGGAAAGGGTGGTTTTGAGGCTGAAGGCAGCAGGAAAGCCTGCAGCCCCAGGGTGTGTGGGGCTACGCAAGCCGTTCCCAAAGAGCTTTAGAACAAGGCATAGTTTTCCCTGCTGGCTCTTTGGGCGTGGGACCAACCTCCAGACATATGGTCATTTTTGGGACTGGCGCGGCGCCAAGTGGGAAAGGGTGGTTTTGAGGCTGAAGGCAGCAGGAAAGCCTGCAGCCCCCAGGTGTGTGGGGCTACGCAAGTGGTTCCCAAAGAGCTTTAGAACAAGGCATAGTTTTCCCTGCTGGCTCTTTGAGCGTGGGACCAATCTCCAGACATATGGCCATTTTTGTGCCTGGCGCGGGGCCAAGTGGGAAAGGGTGGTTTTGAGGCTGAAGGCAGCAGGAAAGCCTATAGCCCCGATGTGTGTGGGGCTAAGCAAGCCGTTCCCAAAGAGCTTTAGAACAAGGCATAGTTTTCCCTGTTGGCTCTTTGGGCGTGGGACCAGTCTCCAGACATATGGCCATTTTTGGGCCTGGTGCGGCGACAATTGGGAAAGGGTGGTTTTGAGGCTGAAGGCAGCAGGAAAGCCTGCAGCCCCCAGGTGTGTGGGGCTACGCAAGCGGTTCCCAAAGAGCTTTAGAACAAGGCATAGTTTTCCCTGCTGGCTCTTTGGGCGTGGGACCAGTCTCCAGACATATGGCCATTTTTGGGCCTGGCGCGGCGCCAAGTGGGAAAGGGTGTTTTTGAGGCTGAAGGCAGCAGGAAAGCTTGCAGCCCCCTGGTCTGTGGGGCTACGCAAGCCGTTCCCAAAGAGCTTTAGAACAAGGCATAGTTTTCCCTGCTGGCTCTTTGAGCGTTTGACCAGTCTCCAGACATATGGCCATTTTTGGGCCTCGCGCAGCGCCAAGTGGGAAAGGGTGGTTTTGAGGCTGAAGGCAGCAGGAAAGCCTGCAGCCCCCAGGTGTGTGGGGCTACGCAAGCCGTTCCCAAAGAGCTTTAGAACAAGGCATAGTTTTCCCTGCTGGCTCTTTGAGCGTTTGACCAGTCTCCAGACATATGGCCATTTTTGGGCCTCGCGCAGCGCCAAGTGGGAAAGGGTGGTTTTGAGGCTGAAGGCAGCAGGAAAGCCTGCAGCCCCCAGGTGTGTGGGGCTACGCAAGCAGTTCCCAAAGAGCTTTAGAACAAGGCATAGTTTTCCCTGCTGGCTCTTTGGGCGTGGGACCAGTCTCCAGACATATGGCCATTTTTGGGCCTGGCGTGGCGCCAAGTGGGAAAGGGTGCCTTTGAGGCTGAAGGCAGCAGGAAAGCCTGCAGCCCCCAGGTGTGTGAGGCTACGCAAGCGGTTCCCAAAGAGCTTTAGAACAAGGCATAGTTTTCCCTGCTGGCTCTTTGGGCGTGGGACCAACCTCCAGACATATGGCCATTTTTATGCCTGGCGTGACGCCATGTGGGAAAGGGTGGTTTTGAGGCTGAAGGCAGCAGGAAAGCCTGCAGCCCCCAGGTGTGTGGGGCTACGCAAGCGGTTCCCAAAGAGCTTTAGAACAAGGCATAGTTTTCCCTGCTGGCTCTTTGGGCGTGGGACCAGTCTCCAGACATATGGCCATTTTTGGGCCTGGCGCGGCGCCAAGTGGGAAAGGGTGGTTTTGAGGCTGAAGGCAGCAGGAAAGCTTGCAGCCCCCTGGTCTGTGGGGCTACGCAAGCCGTTCCCAAAGAGCTTTAGAACAAGGCATAGTTTTCCCTGCTGGCTCTTTGGGCATCGGACCAATCTCCAGACATATGGCCATTTTTGGGCCTGGCGTGACGCCATGTGGGAAAGGGTGGTTTTGAGGCTGAAGGCAGCAGGAAAGCCTGCAGCCCCCAGGTGTGTGGGGCTATGCAAGCGGTTCCCAAAGAGCTTTAGAACAAGGCATAGTTTTCCCTGCTGGCTCTTTGAGCGTTTGACCAGTCTCCAGACATATGGCCATTTTTGGGCCTGGCGTGGCGCCAAGTGGGAAAGGGTGGTTTTGAGGCTGAAGGCAGCAGGAGAGCCTGCAGCCCCAAGGTCTGTGGGGCTACGCAAGCGGTTCCCAAAGAGCTTTAGAACAAGGCATAGTTTTCCCTGCTGGCTCTTTGGGCGTGGGACCAAGCTCCAGACATATGGCCATATTTGTGCCTGGTGTCACGCCATGTGGGAAAGGGTGGTTTTGAGGCTGAAGGCAGCAGGAAAGCCTGTAGCCCCCAGGTGTGTGGGGCTACGCAAGCGGTTCCCAAAGAGCTTTAGAACAAGGCATAGTTTTCCCTGCTGGCTCTTTGGGCGTGGGACCAATCTCCAGACATATGGCCGTTTTTGTGCCTGGCGTGACGCCATGTGGGAAAGGGTGGTTTTGAGGCTGAAGGCAGCAGGAAGGTCTGCAGCCCCCAGGTGTGTGGGGCTACGCAAGCCGTTCCCAAAGAGCTTTAGAACAAGGCATAGTTTTCCCTGCTGGCTCTTTGAGCGTTTGACCAGTCTCCAGCCATATGGCCATTTTTGTGCCTCGCGCTGCGCCAAGTGGGAAAGGGTGGTTTTGAGGCTGAAGGCAGCAGGAAAGCCTGCAGCCCCCAGGTGTGTGGGGCTACGCAAGCAGTTCCCAAAGAGCTTTAGAACAAGGCATAGTTTTCCCTGCTGGCTCTTTGGGCGTGGGACCAGTCTCCAGACATATGGCCATTTTTGGGCCTGGCGTGGCGCCAAGTGGGAAAGGGTGCCTTTGAGGCTGAAGGCAGCAGGAAAGCCTGCAGCCCCCAGGTGTGTGAGGCTACGCAAGCGGTTCCCAAAGAGCTTTAGAACAAGGCATAGTTTTCCCTGCTGGCTCTTTGGGCGTGGGACCAACCTCCAGACATATGGCCATTTTTATGCCTGGCGTGACGCCATGTGGGAAAGGGTGGTTTTGAGGCTGAAGGCAGCAGGAAAGCCTGCAGCCCCCAGGTGTGTGGGGCTATGCAAGTGGTTCCCAAAGAGCTTTAGAACCAGGCATAGTTTTCCCTGCTGGCTCTTTGGGCGTGGGACCAACCTCCAGACATATGGCCATTTTTGTGCCTGGCGCAGCGACAAGTGGGAAAGGGTGGTTTTGAGGCTGAAGGCAGCAGGAAAGCCTGTGGCCCCCAGGTGTGTGGGGCTACGCAAGCGGTTCCCAAAGAGCTTTAGAACAAGGCATAGTTTTCCCTGCTGGCTCTTTGGGCGTGGGACCAGTCTCCAGACATATGGCCATTTTTGGGCCTGGTGCGGCGCCAAGTGGGAAAGGGTGGTTTTGAGGCTGAAGGCAGCAGGAAAGCCTGTATCCCCCAGGTGTGTGGGGCTACGCAAGCGGTTCCCAAAGAGCTTTAGAACAAGGCATAGTTTTCCCTGCTGGCTCTTTGAGCGTGGGACCAGTCTCCAGACATATGGCCATTTTTGGGCCTGGTGCGGCGCCATGTGAGAAAGGGTGGTTTTGAGGCTGAAGGCAGCAAGAAAGCCTGCAGCCCCCAGGTCTTTGAGGCCACGCAAGCGGTTCCCAAAGAGCTTTAGTACAAGGCATAGTTTTCCCTGCTGGCTCTTTCGGCGTGGGACCAATCTCCAGACATATGGCCATTTTTGTGCCTGGCGTGACACCAAGTGGGAAAGGGTGGTTTTGAGGCTGAAGGCAGCAGGAAAGCCTGCAGCCCCCAGGTGTGTGGGGCTACGCAAGCCGTTCCCAAAGAGCTTTAGAACAAGGCATAGTTTTCCCTGCTGGCTCTTTGGGCGTGGGACCAACCTCCAGACATATGGTCATTTTTGGGACTGGCGCGGCGCCAAGTGGGAAAGGGTGGTTTTGAGGCTGAAGGCAGCAGGAAAGCCTGCAGCCCCCAGGTGTGTGGGGCTACGCAAGTGGTTCCCAAAGAGCTTTAGAACAAGGCATAGTTTTCCCTGCTGGCTCTTTGAGCGTGGGACCAATCTCCAGACATATGGCCATTTTTGTGCCTGGCGCGGGGCCAAGTGGGAAAGGGTGGTTTTGAGGCTGAAGGCAGCAGGAAAGCCTATAGCCCCGAGGTGTGTGGGGCTACGCAAGCGGTTCCCAAAGAGCTTTAGAACAAGGCATAGTTTTCCCTGTTGGCTCTTTGGGCGTGGGACCAGTCTCCAGACATATGGCCATTTTTGGGCCTGGTGCGGCGACAAGTGGGAAAGGGTGGTTTTGAGGCTGAAGGCAGCAGGAAAGCCTGCAGCCCCCAGGTGTGTGGGGCTACGCAAGCGGTTCCCAAAGAGCTTTAGAACAAGGCATAGTTTTCCCTGCTGGCTCTTTGGGCGTGGGACCAGTCTCCAGACATATGGCCATTTTTGGGCCTGGCGCGGCGACAAGTGGGAAAGGGTGGTTTTGAGGCTGAAGGCAGCAGGAAAGCCTGCAGCCCCCAGGTGTGTGGGGCTACGCAAGCGGTTCCCAAAGAGCTTTAGAACAAGGCATAGTTTTCCCTGCTGGCTCTTTGGGCGTGGGACCAGTCTCCAGACATATGGCCATTTTTGGGCCTGGCGCGGCGCCAAGTGGGAAAGGGTGGTTTTGAGGCTGAAGGCAGCAGGAAAGCTTGCAGCCCCCTGGTCTGTGGGGCTACGCAAGCCGTTCCCAAAGAGCTTTAGAACAAGGCATAGTTTTCCCTGCTGGCTCTTTGGGCGTCGTACCAATCTCCAGACATATGGCCATTTTTGGGCCTGGCGTGACGCCATGTGGGAAAGGGTGGTTTTGAGGCTGAAGGCAGCAGGAAAGCCTGCAGCCCCCAGGTGTGTGGGGCTATGCAAGCGGTTCCCAAAGAGCTTTAGAACAAGGCATAGTTTTCCCTGCTGGCTCTATGGGCGTGGGACCAGTCTCCAGACATATGGCCATTTTTGGGCCTGGCGTGGCGCCAAGTGGGAAAGGGTGGTTTTGAGGCTGAAGGCAGCAGGAGAGCCTGCAGCCCCAAGGTCTGTGGGGCTACGCAAGCGGTTCCCAAAGAGCTTTAGAACAAGGCATAGTTTTCCCTGCTGGCTCTTTGGGCGAGGGACCAAGCTCCAGACATATGGCCATTTTTGTGCCTGGTGTCACGCCATGTGGGAAAGGGTGGTTTTGAGGCTGAAGGCAGCAGGAAAGCCTGTAGCCCCCAGGTGTGTGGGGCTACGCAAGCGGTTCCCAAAGAGCTTTAGAACAAGGCATAGTTTTCCCTGCTGGCTCTTTGGGCGTGGGACCAATCTCCAGACATATGGCCGTTTTTGTGCCTGGCGTGACGCCATGTGGGAAAGGGTGGTTTTGAGGCTGAAGGCAGCAGGAAGGTCTGCAGCCCCCAGGTGTGTGGGGCTACGCAAGCCGTTCCCAAAGAGCTTTAGAACAAGGCATAGTTTTCCCTGCTGGCTCTTTGAGCGTTTGACCAGTCTCCAGACATATGGCCATTTTTGGGCCTCGCGCAGCGCCAAGTGGGAAAGGGTGGTTTTGAGGCTGAAGGCAGCAGGAAAGCCTGCAGCCCCCAGGTGTGTGGGGCTACGCAAGCAGTTCCCAAAGAGCTTTAGAACAAGGCATAGTTTTCCCTGCTGGCTCTTTGGGCGTGGGACCAGTCTCCAGACATATGGCCATTTTTGTGCCTGGCGTGACAGCAAGTGGGAAAGGGTGGTTTTGAGGCTGAAGGCAGCAGGAAAGCCTGCAGCCCCCAGGTGTGTGAGGCTACGCAAGCGGTTCCCAAAGAGCTTTAGAACAAGGCATAGTTTTCCCTGCTGGCTCTTTGGGCGTGGGACCAACCTCCAGACATATGGCCATTTTTATGCCTGGCGTGACGCCATGTGGGAAAGGGTGGTTTTGAGGCTGAAGGCAGCAGGAAAGCCTGCAGCCCCCAGGTGTGTGGGGCTATGCAAGTGGTTCCCAAAGAGCTTTAGAACCAGGCATAGTTTTCCCTGCTGGCTCTTTGGGCGTGGGACCAACCTCCAGACATATGGCCATTTTTGTGCCTGGCGCAGCGACAAGTGGGAAAGGGTGGTTTTGAGGCTGAAGGCAGCAGGAAAGCCTGTAGCCCCCAGGTGTGTGGGGCTACGCAAGCGGTTCCCAAAGAGCTTTAGAACAAGGCATAGTTTTCCCTGCTGCTCTTTGGGCGTGGGACCAGTCTCCAGACATATGGCCATTTTTGGGCCTGGTGCGGCGCCAAGTGGGAAAGGGTGGTTTTGAGGCTGAAGGCAGCAAGAAAGCCTGCAGCCCCCAGGTCTCTGAGGCCACGCAAGCGGTTCCCAAAGAGATTTAGAACAAGGCATAGTTTTCCCTGCTGGCTCTTTGGGCGTGGGACCAACCTCCAGACATATGGCCATTTTTGTGCCTGGTACGGCGCCAAGTGAGAAAGGGTGGTTTTGAGGCTGAAGGCAGCAGGAAAGCCTGCAGCCCCCAGGTGTGTGGGGCTACGCAAGCGGTTCCCAAAGAGCTTTAGTACAAGGCATAGTTTTCCCTGCTGGCTCTTTGGGCGTGGGACCAGTCTCCAGACATATGGCCATTTTTGGGCCTGGCGCGGGGCCAAGTGGGAAAGGGTGGTTTTGAGGCTGAAGGCAGCAGGAAGGTCTGCAGCCCCCAGGTGTGTGGGGCTACGCAAGCCGTTCCCAAAGAGCTTTAGAACAAGGCATAGTTTTCCCTGCTGGCTCTTTGAGCGTGGGACCAGTCTCCAGACATATGGCCATTTTTGGGCCTGGCGCGGGGCCAAGTGGGAAAGGGTGCCTTTGAGGCTGAAGAGAGCAGGAAAGCCTGCAGCCCCCAGGTGTGTGGGGCTACGCAAGCAGTTCCCAAAGAGCTTTAGAACAAGGCATAGTTTTCCCTGCTGTCTCTTTGGGCATGGGACCAGTCTCCAGACATATGGCCATTTTTGGGCCTGGCGCGGCGCCAAGTGGGAAAGGGTGCCTTTGAGGCTGCAGAGAGCAGGAAAGCCTGCGGCCCCCAGGTGTGTGAGGCTACGCAAGCGGTTCCCAAAGAGCTTTAGAACAAGGCATAGTTTTCCCTGCTGGCTCTTTGGGCGTGGGACCAACCTCCAGACATATGGCCATTTTTGAGCCTGGCGCGGCACCAAGTGAGAAAGGGTGCCTTTGAGGCTGAAGGCAGCAGGAAAGCCTGCAGCCCCCAGGTGTGTGGGGCTACGCAAGCGGTTCCCAAAGAGCTTTAGAACAAGGCATAGTTTTCCCTGCTGGCTCTTTGGGCGTGGGACCAACCTCCAGACATATGGCCATTTTTGTGCCTGGCGCAGCGCCAAGTGGGAAAGGGTGCCTCTGAGGCTGAAGAGAGCAGGAAAGCCTGCAGCCCCCAGGTGTGTGGGGCTACGCAAGCGGTTCCCAAAGAGCTTTAGAACAAGGCATAGTTTTCCCTGCTGGCTCTTTGGGCGTGGGACCAATCTCCAGACATATGGCCATTTTTGTGCCTGGTGCGACGCCAAGTGGGAAAGGGTGGTTTTGAGGCTGAAGGCAGCAGGAAAGTCTGCAGCCCGCAGGTCTGTTGGGCCAAGCAAGCGGTTCCCAAAGAGCTTTATAACAAGGCATAGTTTTCCCTGCTGGCTCTTTGGGCGTGGGACCAGTGTCCAGAAATATAGCCATTTTTGTGCCTGGCGCTGGGCTAAGTGGGAAAGGGTGGTTTTGAGGCTGAAGGCAGCAGGAAAGCCTGTAGCCCCTAGGTGTGTGGGGCTACGCAAGCGGTTCCCAAAGAGCTTTAGAACAAGGCATAGTTTTCCCTGCTGGCTCTTTGGGCGTGGGACCAACCTCCAGACATATGGCCATTTTTGTGCCTGGCGTGACGCCATGTGGGAAAGGGTGGTTTTGAGGCTGAAGGCAGTAGGAAAGCCTGCAGCCCCCAGGTGTGTGGGGCCACGCAAGCTGTTTCCAAAGAGCTTTAGTACAAGGCATAGTTTTCCCTGCTGGCTCTTTCGGCGTGGGACCAATCTCCAGACATATGGCCATTTTTGTGCCTGGCGTGACACCAAGTGGGAAAGGGTGGTTTTGAGGCTGAAGGCAGCAGGAAGGTCTGCAGCCCCCAGGTGTGTGGGGCTACGCAAGCCGTTCCCAAAGAGCTTTAGAACAAGGCATAGTTTTCCCTGCTGGCTCTTTGAGCGTGGGACCAGTCTCCAGACATATGGCCATTTTTGGGCCTGGCGCGGGGCCAAGTGGGAAAGGGTGCCTTTGAGGCTGAAGAGAGCAGGAAAGCCTGCAGCCCCCAGGTGTGTGGGGCTACGCAAGCAGTTCCCAAAGAGCTTTAGAACAAGGCATAGTTTTCCCTGCTGGCTCTTTGGGCGTGGGACCAGTCTCCAGACATATGGCCATTTTTGGGCCTGGCGCGGCGCCAAGTGGGAAAGGGTGCCTTTGAGGCTGAAGAGAGCAGGAAAGCCTGCGGCCCCCAGGTGTGTGAGGCTACGCAAGCGGTTCCCAAAGAGCTTTAGAACAAGGCATAGTTTTCCCTGCTGGCTCTTTGGGCGTGGGACCAACCTCCAGACATATGGCCATTTTTGAGCCTGGCGCGGCACCAAGTGAGAAAGGGTGCCTTTGAGGCTGAAGGCAGCAGGAAAGCCTGCAGCCCCCAGGTGTGTGGGGCTACGCAAGCGGTTCCCAAAGAGCTTTAGAACAAGGCATAGTTTTCCCTGCTGGCTCTTTGGGCGTGGGACCAACCTCCAGACATATGGCCATTTTTTTGCCTGGCGCAGCGCCATGTGGGAAAGGGTGGTTTTGAGGCTGAAGGCAGCAGGAAAGCCTGCAGCCCCCAGGTGTGTGGGGCTACGCAAGCCGTTCCCAAAGAGCTTTAGAACAAGGCATAGTTTTCCCTGCTGGCTCTTTCGGCGTGGGACCAATCTCCAGACATATGGCCATTTTTGTGCCTGGCGCGGCACCAAGTGGGAAAGGGTGGTTTTGAGGCTGAAGGCAGCAGGAAGGTCTGCAGCCCCCAGGTGTGTGGGGCTATGCAAGCGGTTCCCAAAGAGCTTTAGAACAAGGCATAGTTTTCCCTGCTGGCTCTTTGAGCGTGGGACCAACCTCCAGACATATGGCCATTTTTGTGCCTGGCGTGACGCCATGTGGGAAAGGGTGGTTTTGAGGCTGAAGGCAGCAGGAAAGCCTGCAGCCCCCAGGTCTGTGGGGCTACGCAAGTGGTTCCCAAAGAGCTTTAGAACAAGGCATAGTTTTCCCTGCTGGCTCTTTGGGCGTGGGACCAACCTCCAGACATATGGCCATTTTTGTGCCTGTCGTGACACCATGTGGGAAAGGGTGGTTTTGAGGCTGCAGGTGCCAGAAAAGCCTGCAGCTCCCAGGTCTGTGGGGCTACGCAAGCAGTTCCCAAAGAGCTTTAGAAGAAGGCATAGTTTTCCCTGCTGGCTCTTTGAGCGTGGGACCAGTCTCCAGACATATGGCCATTTTTGGGCCTCGCGCAGCGCCAAGTGGGAAAGGGTGGTTTTGAGGCTGAAGGCAGCAGGAAAGCCTGCAGCCCCCAGGTCTCTGGGGCTACGCAAGCAGTTTCCAAAGAGCTTTAGAACAAGGCATAGTTTTCCCTGCTGGCTCTTTGGGCGTGGGACCAGTCTCCAGACATATGGCCATTTTTGGGCCTGGCGTGGCGCCAAGTGGGAAAGGGTGCCTTTGAGGCTGAAGAGAGCAGGAAAGCCTGCAGCCCCCAGGTGTGTGGGGCTACGCAAGCCGTTCCCAAAGAGCTTTAGAACAAGGCATAGTTATCTCTGCTGGCACTTTGGGCGTCGCACAAATCTCCAGACATATGGTCATTTTTGGGCCTGGCGCGGCGCCAAGTGGGAAAGGGTGGTTTTGAGGCTGAAGGCAGCAGGAAAGCCTGCAGCCCCCAGGTGTGTGGGGCTACGCAAGCGGTTCCCAAAGAGCTTTAGAACAAGGCATAGTTTTCCCTGTTGTCTCTTTGGGCGTGGGACCAACCTCCAGACATATGGCCATTTTTGAGCCTGGCGCGGCACCAAGTGGGAAAGGGTGGTTTTGAGGCTGAAGGCAGCAGGAAAGCCTGCAGCCCCCAGGTGCGTGGGGCTACGCAAGCGGTTCCCAAAGAGCTTTAGAACAAGGCATAGTTTTCCCTGCTGGCTCTTTGGGCGTGGGACCAATCTCCAGACATATGGCCGTTTTTGTGCCTGGCGTGACGCCATGTGGGAAAGGGTGGTTTTGAGGCTGAAGGCAGCAGGAAGGTCTGCAGCCCCCAGGTGTGTGGGGCTACGCAAGCCGTTCCCAAAGAGCTTTAGAACAAGGCATAGTTTTCCCTGCTGGCTCTTTGAGCGTTTGACCAGTCTCCAGACATATGGCCATTTTTGGGCCTCGCGCAGCGCCAAGTGGGAAAGGGTGGTTTTGAGGCTGAAGGCACCAGGAAAGCCTGCAGCCCCCAGGTCTGTGGGGCTACGCAAGCAGTTCCCAAAGAGCTTTAGAACAAGGCATAGTTTTCCCTGCTGGCTCTTTGGGCGTGGGACCAACCTCCAGACATATGGCCATTTTTGGGCCTGGCGTGACACCAAGTGGGAAAGGGTGGTTTTGAGGCTGAAGGCAGCAGGAAAGCCTGCAGCCCCCAGGTGTGCGAGGCTACGCAAGCGGTTCCCAAAGAGCTTTAGAACAAGGCATAGTTTTCCCTGCTGGCTCTTTGGGCGTGGGACCAACCTCCAGACATATGGCCATTTTTATGCCTGGCGTGACGCCATGTGGGAAAGGGTGGTTTTGAGGCTGAAGGCAGCAGGAAAGCCTGCAGCCCCCAGGTGTGTGGGGCTATGCAAGTGGTTCCCAAAGAGCTTTAGAACAAGGCATAGTTATCTCTGCTGGCACTTTGGGCGTCGCACAAATCTCCAGACATATGGTCATTTTTGGGCCTGGCGCGGCGCCAAGTGGGAAAGGGTGGTTTTGAGGCTGAAGGCAGCAGGAAAGCCTGCAGCCCCCAGGTGTGTGGGGCTACGCAAGCGGTTCCCAAAGAGCTTTAGAACAAGGCATAGTTTTCCCTGTTGTCTCTTTGGGCGTGGGACCAACCTCCAGACATATGGCCATTTTTGAGCCTGGCGCGGCACCAAGTGGGAAAGGGTGGTTTTGAGGCTGAAGGCAGCAGGAAAGCCTGCAGCCCCCAGGTGCGTGGGGCTACGCAAGCGGTTCCCAAAGAGCTTTAGAACAAGGCATAGTTTTCCCTGCTGGCTCTTTGGGCGTGGGACCAATCTCCAGACATATGGCCGTTTTTGTGCCTGGCGTGACGCCATGTGGGAAAGGGTGGTTTTGAGGCTGAAGGCAGCAGGAAGGTCTGCAGCCCCCAGGTGTGTGGGGCTACGCAAGCCGTTCCCAAAGAGCTTTAGAACAAGGCATAGTTTTCCCTGCTGGCTCTTTGAGCGTTTGACCAGTCTCCAGACATATGGCCATTTTTGGGCCTCGCGCACCGCCAAGTGGGAAAGGGTGGTTTTGAGGCTGAAGGCAGCAGGAAAGCCTGCAGCCCCCAGGTCTGTGGGGCTACGCAAGCAGTTCCCAAAGAGCTTTAGAACAAGGCATAGTTTTCCCTGCTGGCTCTTTGGGCGTGGGACCAGTCTCCAGACATATGGCCATTTTTGTGCCTGGCGTGACACCAAGTGGGAAAGGGTGGTTTTGAGGCTGAAGGCAGCAGGAAAGCCTGCAGCCCCCAGGTGTGTGAGGCTACGCAAGCGGTTCCCAAAGAGCTTTAGAACAAGGCATAGTTTTCCCTGCTGGCTCTTTGGGCGTGGGACCAACCTCCAGACATATGGCCATTTTTATGCCTGGCGTGACGCCATGTGGGAAAGGGTGGTTTTGAGGCTGAAGGCAGCAGGAAAGCCTGCAGCCCCCAGGTGTGTGGGGCTATGCAAGTGGTTCCCAAAGAGCTTTAGAACCAGGCATAGTTTTCCCTGCTGGCTCTTTGGGCGTGGGACCAACCTCCAGACATATGGCCATTTTTGTGCCTGGCGCAGCGACAAGTGGGAAAGGGTGGTTTTGAGGCTGAAGGCAGCAGGAAAGCCTGTAGCCCCCAGGTGTGTGGGGCTACGCAAGCGGTTCCCAAAGAGCTTTAGAACAAGGCATAGTTTTCCCTGCTGCTCTTTGGGCGTGGGACCAGTCTCCAGACATATGGCCATTTTTGGGCCTGGTGCGGCGCCAAGTGGGAAAGGGTGGTTTTGAGGCTGAAGGCAGCAAGAAAGCCTGCAGCCCCCAGGTCTCTGAGGCCACGCAAGCGGTTCCCAAAGAGCTTTAGAACAAGGCATAGTTTTCCCTGCTGGCTCTTTGGGCGTGGGACCAACCTCCAGACATATGGCCATTTTTGTGCCTGGCGTGACGCCATGTGGGAAAGGGTGGTTTTGAGGCTGAAGGCAGCAGGAAAGCCTGCAGCCCCCAGGTGTGTGGGGCTACGCAAGCGGTTCCCAAAGAGCTTTAGTACAAGGCATAGTTTTCCCTGCTGGCTCTTTGGGCGTGGGACCAGTCTCCAGACATATGGCCATTTTTGGGCCTGGCGCGGGGCCAAGTGGGAAAGGGTGGTTTTGAGGCTGAAGGCAGCAGGAAGGTCTGCAGCCCCCAGGTGTGTGGGGCTACGCAAGCCGTTCCCAAAGAGCTTTAGAACAAGGCATAGTTTTCCCTGCTGGCTCTTTGAGCGTGGGACCAGTCTCCAGACATATGGCCATTTTTGTGCCTGGCGTGACACCAAGTGGGAAAGGGTGCCTTTGAGGCTGAAGAGAGCAGGAAAGCCTGCAGCCCCCAGGTGTGTGGGGCTACGCAAGCGGTTCCCAAAGAGCTTTAGAACAAGGCATAGTTTTCCCTGCTGGCTCTTTGGGCATGGGACCAGTCTCCAGACATATGGCCATTTTTGGGCCTGGCGCGGCGCCAAGTGGGAAAGGGTGCCTTTGAGGCTGCAGAGAGCAGGAAAGCCTGCGGCCCCCAGGTGTGTGAGGCTACGCAAGCGGTTCCCAAAGAGCTTTAGAACAAGGCATAGTTTTCCCTGCTGGCTCTTTGGGCGTGGGACCAAACTCCAGACATATGGCCATTTTTTTGCCTGGCGCAGCGCCAAGTGGGAAAGGGTGCCTTTGAGGCTGAAGGCAGCAGGAAAGCCTGCAGCCCCCAGGTGTGTGGGGCTACGCAAGCGGTTCCCAAAGAGCTTTAGAACAAGGAATAGTTTTCCCTGCTGGCTCTTTGGGCGTGGGACCAACCTCCAGACATATGGCCATTTTTGTGCCTGGCGCAGCGACAAGTGGGAAAGGGTGGTTTTGAGGCTGAAGGCAGCAGGAAAGCCTGTAGCCCCCAGGTGTGTGGGGCTACGCAAGCGGTTCCCAAAGAGCTTTAGAACAAGGCATAGTTTTCCCTGCTGCTCTTTGGGCGTGGGACCAGTCTCCAGACATATGGCCATTTTTGGGCCTGGTGCGGCGCCAAGTGGGAAAGGGTGGTTTTGAGGCTGAAGGCAGCAAGAAAGCCTGCAGCCCCCAGGTCTCTGAGGCCACGCAAGCGGTTCCCAAAGAGCTTTAGAACAAGGCATAGTTTTCCCTGCTGGCTCTTTGGGCGTGGGACCAACCTCCAGACATATGGCCATTTTTGTGCCTGGCGTGACGCCATGTGGGAAAGGGTGGTTTTGAGGCTGAAGGCAGCAGGAAAGCCTGCAGCCCCCAGGTGTGTGGGGCTACGCAAGCGGTTCCCAAAGAGCTTTAGTACAAGGCATAGTTTTCCCTGCTGGCTCTTTGGGCGTGGGACCAGTCTCCAGACATATGGCCATTTTTGGGCCTGGCGCGGGGCCAAGTGGGAAAGGGTGGTTTTGAGGCTGAAGGCAGCAGGAAGGTCTGCAGCCCCCAGGTGTGTGGGGCTACGCAAGCCGTTCCCAAAGAGCTTTAGAACAAGGCATAGTTTTCCCTGCTGGCTCTTTGAGCGTGGGACCAGTCTCCAGACATATGGCCATTTTTGTGCCTGGCGTGACACCAAGTGGGAAAGGGTGCCTTTGAGGCTGAAGAGAGCAGGAAAGCCTGCAGCCCCCAGGTGTGTGGGGCTACGCAAGCGGTTCCCAAAGAGCTTTAGAACAAGGCATAGTTTTCCCTGCTGGCTCTTTGGGCATGGGACCAGTCTCCAGACATATGGCCATTTTTGGGCCTGGCGCGGCGCCAAGTGGGAAAGGGTGCCTTTGAGGCTGCAGAGAGCAGGAAAGCCTGCGGCCCCCAGGTGTGTGAGGCTACGCAAGCGGTTCCCAAAGAGCTTTAGAACAAGGCATAGTTTTCCCTGCTGGCTCTTTGGGCGTGGGACCAAACTCCAGACATATGGCCATTTTTTTGCCTGGCGCAGCGCCAAGTGGGAAAGGGTGCCTTTGAGGCTGAAGGCAGCAGGAAAGCCTGCAGCCCCCAGGTGTGTGGGGCTACGCAAGCGGTTCCCAAAGAGCTTTAGAACAAGGAATAGTTTTCCCTGCTGGCTCTTTGGGCGTGGGACCAACCTCCAGACATATGGCCATTTTTGAGCCTGGCGCGGCACCAAGTGAGAAAGGGTGCCTTTGAGGCTGAAGGCAGCAGGAAAGCCTGCAGCCCCCAGGTGTGTGGGGCTACGCAAGCGGTTCCCAAAGAGCTTTAGAACAAGGCATAGTTTTCCCTGCTGGCTCTTTGGGCGTGGGACCAACCTCCAGACATATGGCCATTTTTTTGCCTGGCGCAGCGCCAAGTGGGAAAGGGTGCCTCTGAGGCTGAAGAGAGCAGGAAAGCCTGCAGCCCCCAGGTGTGTGGGGCTACGCAAGCGGTTCCCAAAGAGCTTTAGAACAAGGCATAGTTTTCCCTGCTGGCTCTTTGGGCGTGGGACCAATCTCCAGACATATGGCCATTTTTGTGCCTAGTGCGACGCCAAGTGGGAAAGGGTGGTTTTGAGGCTGAAGGCAGCAGGAAAGTCTGCAGCCCGCAGGTCTGTTGGGCCAAGCAAGCGGTTCCCAAAGAGCTTTAGAACAAGGCATAGTTTTCCCTGCTGGCTCTTTGGGCGTGGGACCAGTCTCCAGAAATATAGCCATTTTTGTGCCTGGCGCTGGGCTAAGTGGGAAAGGGTGGTTTTGAGGCTGAAGGCAGCAGGAAAGCCTGTAGCCCCTAGGTGTGTGGGGCTACGCAAGCGGTTCCCAAAGAGCTTTAGAACAAGGCATAGTTTTCCCTGCTGGCTCTTTGGGCGTGGGACCCACCTCCAGACATATGGCCATTTTTGTGCCTGGCGTGACGCCATGTGGGAAAGGGTGGTTTTGAGGCTGAAGGCAGCAGGAAAGCCTGCAGCCCCCAGGTGTGTGGGGCTACGCAAGCCGTTCCCAAAGAGCTTTAGAACAAGGCATAGTTTTCCCTGCTGGCTCTTTCGGCGTGGGACCAATCTCCAGACATATGGCCATTTTTGTGCCTGGCGCGGCACCAAGTGGGAAAGGGTGGTTTTGAGGCTGAAGGCAGCAGGAAGGTCTGCAGCCCCCAGGTGTGTGGGGCTATGCAAGCGGTTCCCAAAGAGCTTTAGAACAAGGCATAGTTTTCCCTGCTGGCTCTTTGAGCGTGGGACCAACCTCCAGACATATGGCCATTTTTGTGCCTGGCGTGACGCCATGTGGGAAAGGGTGGTTTTGAGGCTGAAGGCAGCAGGAAAGCCTGCAGCCCCCAGGTCTGTGGGGCTACGCAAGTGGTTCCCAAAGAGCTTTAGAACAAGGCATAGTTTTCCCTGCTGGCTCTTTGGGCGTGGGACCAACCTCCAGACATATGGCCATTTTTGTGCCTGTCGTGACACCATGTGGGAAAGGGTGGTTTTGAGGCTGCAGGTGCCAGAAAAGCCTGCAGCTCCCAGGTCTGTGGGGCTACGCAAGCAGTTCCCAAAGAGCTTTAGAAGAAGGCATAGTTTTCCCTGCTGGCTCTTTGAGCGTGGGACCAGTCTCCAGACATATGGCCATTTTTGGGCCTCGCGCAGCGCCAAGTGGGAAAGGGTGGTTTTGAGGCTGAAGGCAGCAGGAAAGCCTGCAGCCCCCAGGTCTCTGGGGCTACGCAAGCAGTTTCCAAAGAGCTTTAGAACAAGGCATAGTTTTCCCTGCTGGCTCTTTGGGCGTGGGACCAGTCTCCAGACATATGGCCATTTTTGGGCCTGGCGTGGCGCCAAGTGGGAAAGGGTGCCTTTGAGGCTGAAGAGAGCAGGAAAGCCTGCAGCCCCCAGGTGTGTGGGGCTACGCAAGCCGTTCCCAAAGAGCTTTAGAACAAGGCATAGTTATCTCTGCTGGCACTTTGGGCGTCGCACAAATCTCCAGACATATGGTCATTTTTGGGCCTGGCGCGGCGCCAAGTGGGAAAGGGTGGTTTTGAGGCTGAAGGCAGCAGGAAAGCCTGCAGCCCCCAGGTGTGTGGGGCTACGCAAGCGGTTCCCAAAGAGCTTTAGAACAAGGCATAGTTTTCCCTGTTGTCTCTTTGGGCGTGGGACCAACCTCCAGACATATGGCCATTTTTGAGCCTGGCGCGGCACCAAGTGGGAAAGGGTGGTTTTGAGGCTGAAGGCAGCAGGAAAGCCTGCAGCCCCCAGGTGCGTGGGGCTACGCAAGCGGTTCCCAAAGAGCTTTAGAACAAGGCATAGTTTTCCCTGCTGGCTCTTTGGGCGTGGGACCAATCTCCAGACATATGGCCGTTTTTGTGCCTGGCGTGACGCCATGTGGGAAAGGGTGGTTTTGAGGCTGAAGGCAGCAGGAAGGTCTGCAGCCCCCAGGTCTGTGGGGCTACGCAAGCCGTTCCCAAAGAGCTTTAGAACAAGGCATAGTTTTCCCTGCTGGCTCTTTGAGCGTTTGACCAGTCTCCAGACATATGGCCATTTTTGGGCCTCGCGCAGCGCCAAGTGGGAAAGGGTGGTTTTGAGGCTGAAGGCACCAGGAAAGCCTGCAGCCCCCAGGTCTGTGGGGCTACGCAAGCAGTTCCCAAAGAGCTTTAGAACAAGGCATAGTTTTCCCTGCTGGCTCTTTGGGCGTGGGACCAGTCTCCAGACATATGGCCATTTTTGGGCCTGGCGTGACACCATGTGGGAAAGGGTGGTTTTGAGGCTGAAGGCAGCAGGAAAGCCTGCAGCCCCCAGGTGTGCGAGGCTACGCAAGCGGTTCCCAAAGAGCTTTAGAACAAGGCATAGTTTTCCCTGCTGGCTCTTTGGGCGTGGGACCAACCTCCAGACATATGGCCATTTTTATGCCTGGCGTGACGCCATGTGGGAAAGGGTGGTTTTGAGGCTGAAGGCAGCAGGAAAGCCTGCAGCCCCCAGGTGTGTGGGGCTATGCAAGTGGTTCCCAAAGAGCTTTAGAACAAGGCATAGTTATCTCTGCTGGCACTTTGGGCGTCGCACAAATCTCCAGACATATGGTCATTTTTGGGCCTGGCGCGGCGCCAAGTGGGAAAGGGTGGTTTTGAGGCTGAAGGCAGCAGGAAAGCCTGCAGCCCCCAGGTGTGTGGGGCTACGCAAGCGGTTCCCAAAGAGCTTTAGAACAAGGCATAGTTTTCCCTGTTGTCTCTTTGGGCGTGGGACCAACCTCCAGACATATGGCCATTTTTGAGCCTGGCGCGGCACCAAGTGGGAAAGGGTGGTTTTGAGGCTGAAGGCAGCAGGAAAGCCTGCAGCCCCCAGGTGCGTGGGGCTACGCAAGCGGTTCCCAAAGAGCTTTAGAACAAGGCATAGTTTTCCCTGCTGGCTCTTTGGGCGTGGGACCAATCTCCAGACATATGGCCGTTTTTGTGCCTGGCGTGACGCCATGTGGGAAAGGGTGGTTTTGAGGCTGAAGGCAGCAGGAAGGTCTGCAGCCCCCAGGTGTGTGGGGCTACGCAAGCCGTTCCCAAAGAGCTTTAGAACAAGGCATAGTTTTCCCTGCTGGCTCTTTGAGCGTTTGACCAGTCTCCAGACATATGGCCATTTTTGGGCCTCGCGCAGCGCCAAGTGGGAAAGGGTGGTTTTGAGGCTGAAGGCAGCAGGAAAGCCTGCAGCCCCCAGGTCTGTGGGGCTACGCAAGCAGTTCCCAAAGAGCTTTAGAACAAGGCATAGTTTTCCCTGCTGGCTCTTTGGGCGTGGGACCAGTCTCCAGACATATGGCCATTTTTGTGCCTGGCGTGACACCAAGTGGGAAAGGGTGGTTTTGAGGCTGAAGGCAGCAGGAAAGCCTGCAGCCCCCAGGTGTGTGAGGCTACGCAAGCGGTTCCCAAAGAGCTTTAGAACAAGGCATAGTTTTCCCTGCTGGCTCTTTGGGCGTGGGACCAACCTCCAGACATATGGCCATTTTTATGCCTGGCGTGACGCCATGTGGGAAAGGGTGGTTTTGAGGCTGAAGGCAGCAGGAAAGCCTGCAGCCCCCAGGTGTGTGGGGCTATGCAAGTGGTTCCCAAAGAGCTTTAGAACCAGGCATAGTTTTCCCTGCTGGCTCTTTGGGCGTGGGACCAACCTCCAGACATATGGCCATTTTTGTGCCTGGCGCAGCGACAAGTGGGAAAGGGTGGTTTTGAGGCTGAAGGCAGCAGGAAAGCCTGTAGCCCCCAGGTGTGTGGGGCTACGCAAGCGGTTCCCAAAGAGCTTTAGAACAAGGCATAGTTTTCCCTGCTGCTCTTTGGGCGTGGGACCAGTCTCCAGACATATGGCCATTTTTGGGCCTGGTGCGGCGCCAAGTGGGAAAGGGTGGTTTTGAGGCTGAAGGCAGCAAGAAAGCCTGCAGCCCCCAGGTCTCTGAGGCCACGCAAGCGGTTCCCAAAGAGCTTTAGAACAAGGCATAGTTTTCCCTGCTGGCTCTTTGGGCGTGGGACCAACCTCCAGACATATGGCCATTTTTGTGCCTGGCGTGACGCCATGTGGGAAAGGGTGGTTTTGAGGCTGAAGGCAGCAGGAAAGCCTGCAGCCCCCAGGTGTGTGGGGCTACGCAAGCGGTTCCCAAAGAGCTTTAGTACAAGGCATAGTTTTCCCTGCTGGCTCTTTGGGCGTGGGACCAGTCTCCAGACATATGGCCATTTTTGGGCCTGGCGCGGGGCCAAGTGGGAAAGGGTGGTTTTGAGGCTGAAGGCAGCAGGAAGGTCTGCAGCCCCCAGGTGTGTGGGGCTACGCAAGCCGTTCCCAAAGAGCTTTAGAACAAGGCATAGTTTTCCCTGCTGGCTCTTTGAGCGTGGGACCAGTCTCCAGACATATGGCCATTTTTGTGCCTGGCGTGACACCAAGTGGGAAAGGGTGCCTTTGAGGCTGAAGAGAGCAGGAAAGCCTGCAGCCCCCAGGTGTGTGGGGCTACGCAAGCGGTTCCCAAAGAGCTTTAGAACAAGGCATAGTTTTCCCTGCTGGCTCTTTGGGCATGGGACCAGTCTCCAGACATATGGCCATTTTTGGGCCTGGCGCGGCGCCAAGTGGGAAAGGGTGCCTTTGAGGCTGCAGAGAGCAGGAAAGCCTGCGGCCCCCAGGTGTGTGAGGCTACGCAAGCGGTTCCCAAAGAGCTTTAGAACAAGGCATAGTTTTCCCTGCTGGCTCTTTGGGCGTGGGACCAACCTCCAGACATATGGCCATTTTTGAGCCTGGCGCGGCACCAAGTGAGAAAGGGTGCCTTTGAGGCTGAAGGCAGCAGGAAAGCCTGCAGCCCCCAGGTGTGTGGGGCTACGCAAGCGGTTCCCAAAGAGCTTTAGAACAAGGCATAGTTTTCCCTGCTGGCTCTTTGGGCGTGGGACCAAACTCCAGACATATGGCCATTTTTTTGCCTGGCGCAGCGCCAAGTGGGAAAGGGTGCCTTTGAGGCTGAAGGCAGCAGGAAAGCCTGCAGCCCCCAGGTGTGTGGGGCTACGCAAGCGGTTCCCAAAGAGCTTTAGAACAAGGCATAGTTTTCCCTGCTGGCTCTTTGGGCGTGGGACCAATCTCCAGACATATGGCCATTTTTGTGCCTGGTGCGACGCCAAGTGGGAAAGGGTGGTTTTGAGGCTGAAGGCAGCAGGAAAGTCTGCAGCCCGCAGGTCTGTTGGGCCAAGCAAGCGGTTCCCAAAGAGCTTTAGAACAAGGCATAGTTTTCCCTGCTGGCTCTTTGGGCGTGGGACCAACCTCCAGACATATGGCCATTTTTGGGCCTCGCGCAGCGCCAAGTGGGAAAGGGTGGTTTTGAGGCTGAAGGCAGCAGGAAAGCCTGCAGCTCCCAGGTGTGTGGGGCTACGCAAGCAGTTCCCAAAGAGCTTTAGAACAAGGCATAGTTTTCCCTGCTGGCTCTTTGGGCGTGGGACCAACCTCCAGACATATGGCCATTTTTGAGCCTGGCGCGGCACCAAGTGGGAAAGGGTGCCTTTGAGGCTGAAGGCAGCAGGAAAGCTTCAGCCCCCAGGTGTGTGGGGCTACGCAAGCGGTTCCCAAATAGCTTTAGAACAAGGCATAGTTTTCCCTGCTGGCTCTTTGAGCGTGGGACCAACCTCCAGACATATGGCCATATTTGTGCCTGGCGCGGCGCCAAGTGGGAAAGGGTGGTTTTGAGGCTGAAGGCAGCAGGAAAGCCTGCAGCCCCCAGGTGTGTGGGGCTACGCAAGCGGTTCCCAAACAGCTTTAGAACAAGGCATAGTTTTCCCTGCTGGCTCTTTCGGCGTGGGACCAATCTCCAGACATATGGCCATTTTTGTGCCTGGCGTGACACCAAGTGGGAAAGGGTGGTTTTGAGGCTGAAGGCAGCAGGAAAGCCTGCAGCCCCCAGGTCTGTGGGGCTACGCAAGCGGTTCCCAAAGAGCTTTAGAACAAGGCATAGTTTTCCCTGCTGGCTCTTTGAGCGTGGGACCAGTCTCCAGACATATGGCCATTTTTGGGCCTGGCGTGGCGCCAAGTGGGAAAGGGTGCCTTTGAGGCTGAAGGCAGCAGGAAAGCCTGCAGCCCCCAGGTGTGTGGGGCTATGCAAGCAGTTCCCAAAAAGCTTTAGAACAAGGCATAGTTTTCCCTGCTGGCTCTTTGGGCGTGGGACCAGTCTCCAGACATATGGCCATTTTTGGGCCTGGCGTGGCGCCAAGTGGGAAAGGGTGCCTTTGAGGCTGAAAAGAGCAGGAAAGCCTGCAGCCCCCAGGTGTGTGGGGCTACGCAAGCGGTTCCCAAAGAGCTTTAGAACAAGGCATAGTTTTCCCTGCTGTCTCTTTGGGCGTCAGACCAATCTCCAGACATATGGTCATTTTTGTGCCTGGCACGGGGCCAAGTGGGAAAGGGTGGTTTTGAGGCTGAAGGCAGCAGGAAAGCCTGCAGCCCCCAGGTGTGTGGGGCTACGCAAGCGGTTCCCAAAGAGCTTTAGAACAAGGCATAGTTTTCCCTGCTGGCTCTTTGGGCGTGGGACCAACCTCCAGACATATGGCCATTTTTGGGCCTGGCGTGACGCCATGTGGGAAAGGGTGGTTTTGAGGCCGAAGGCAGCAGGAAAGCCTGCAGCCCCCAGGTGTGTGGGGCTACGCAAGCGGTTCCCAAAGAGCTTTAGAACAAGGCATAGTTTTCCCTGCTGGCTCTTTGGGCGTGGGACCAATCTCCATCCATATGGCCATTTTTGTGCCTGGCGTGACACCAAGTGGGAAAGGGTGGTTTTGAGGCTGAAGGCAGCAGGAAGGTCTGCAGCCCCCAGGTGTGTGGGGCTACGCAAGCCGTTCCCAAAGAGCTTTAGAACAAGGCATAGTTTTCCCTGCTGGCTCTTTGAGCGTGGGACCAGTCTCCAGACATATGGCCATTTTTGGGCCTCGCGCAGCGCCAAGTGGGAAAGGGTGGTTTTGAGGCTGAAGGCAGCAGGAAAGCCTGCAGCCCCCAGGTGTGTGAGGCTACGCAAGCGGTTCTCAAAGAGCTTTAGAACAAGGCATAGTTTTCCCTGCTGGCTCTTTGGGCGTGGGACCAACCTCCAGACATATGGCCATTTTTGAGCCTGGCGCGGCACCAAGTGGGAAAGGGTGCCTTTGAGGCTGAAGGCAGCAGGAAAGCTTCAGCCCCCAGGTGTGTGGGGCTACGCAAGCGGTTCCCAAATAGCTTTAGAACAAGGCGTAGTTTTCCCTGCTGGCTCTTTGGGCGTGGGACCAACCTCCAGACATATGGCCATATTTGTGCCTGGCGCGGGGCCAAGTGGGAAAGGGTGGTTTTGAGGCTGAAGGCAGCAGGAAAGCCTGCAGCCCCCAGGTGTGTGGGGCTACGCAAGCGGTTCCCAAAGAGCTTTAGAACAAGGCATAGTTTTCCCTGCTGGCTCTTTCGGCGTGGGACCAGTCTCCAGACATATGGCCATTTTTGTGCCTGGCGTGACACCAAGTGGGAAAGGGTGGTTTTGAGGCTGAAGGCAGCAGGAGAGCCTGCAGCCCCCAGGTCTGTGGGGCTACGCAAGCGGTTGCCAAAGAGCTTTAGAACAAGGCATAGTTTTCCCTGCTGGCTCTTTGGGCGTGGGACCAACCTCCAGACATATGGCCATTTTTGGGCCTGGCGTGACGCCATGTGGGAAAGGGTGGTTTTGAGGCCGAAGGCAGCAGGAAAGCCTGCAGCCCCCAGGTGTGTGGGGCTACGCAAGCGGTTCCCAAAGAGCTTTAGAACAAGGCATAGTTTTCCCTGCTGGCTCTTTGAGCGTGGGACCAGTCTCCAGACATATGGCCATTTTTGGGCCTGGCGTGGCGCCAAGTGGGAAAGGGTGCCTTTGAGGCTGAAGAGAGCAGGAAAGCCTGCAGCCCCCAGGTGTGTGGGGCTATGCAAGCAGTTCCCAAAAAGCTTTAGAACAAGGCATAGTTTTCCCTGCTGGCTCTTTGGGCGTGGGACCAGTCTCCAGACATATGGCCATTTTTGGGCCTGGCGTGGCGCCAAGTGGGAAAGGGTGCCTTTGAGGCTGAAAAGAGCAGGAAAGCCTGCAGCCCCCAGGTGTGTGGGGCTACGCAAGCGGTTCCCAAAGAGCTTTAGAACAAGGCATAGTTTTCCCTGCTGTCTCTTTGGGCGTCAGACCAATCTCCAGACATATGGTCATTTTTGTGCCTGGCACGGGGCCAAGTGGGAAAGGGTGGTTTTGAGGCTGAAGGCAGCAGGAAAGCCTGCAGCCCCCAGGTCTGTGGGGCTACGCAAGCGGTTCCCAAAGAGCTTTAGAACAAGGCATAGTTTTCCCTGCTGGCTCTTTGGGCGTGGGACCAACCTCCAGACATATGGCCATTTTTGGGCCTGGCGTGACGCCATGTGGGAAAGGGTGGTTTTGAGGCCGAAGGCAGCAGGAAAGCCTGCAGCCCCCAGGTGTGTGGGGCTACGCAAGCGGTTCCCAAAGAGCTTTAGAACAAGGCATAGTTTTCCCTGCTGGCTCTTTGGGCGTGGGACCAATCTCCATCCATATGGCCATTTTTGTGCCTGGCGTGACACCAAGTGGGAAAGGGTGGTTTTGAGGCCGAAGGCAGCAGGAAGGTCTGCAGCCCCCAGGTGTGTGGGGCTACGCAAGCGGTTCCCAAAGAGCTTTAGAACAAGGCATAGTTTTCCCTGCTGGCTCTTTGAGCGTGGGACCAGTCTCCAGACATATGGCCATTTTTGGGCCTCGCGCAGCGCCAAGTGGGAAAGGGTGGTTTTGAGGCTGAAGGCAGCAGGAAAGCCTGCAGCCCCCAGGTGTGTGAGGCTACGCAAGCGGTTCTCAAAGAGCTTTAGAACAAGGCATAGTTTTCCCTGCTGGCTCTTTGGGCGTGGGACCAACCTCCAGACATATGGCCATTTTTGAGCCTGGCGCGGCACCAAGTTGGAAAGGGTGCCTTTGAGGCTGAAGGCAGCAGGAAAGCCTGCAGCCCCCAGGTGTGTGGGGCTACGCAAGCGGTTCCCAAATAGCTTTAGAACAAGGCATAGTTTTCCCTGCTGGCTCTTTGGGCGTGGGACCAACCTCCAGACATATGGCCATATTTGTGCCTGGCGCGGGGCCAAGTGGGAAAGGGTGGTTTTGAGGCTGAAGGCAGCAGGAAAGCCTGCAGCCCCCAGGTGTGTGGGGCTACGCAAGCGGTTCCCAAAGAGCTTTAGAACAAGGCATAGTTTTCCCTGCTGGCTCCTTGGGCGTGGGACCAGTCTCCAGACATATGGCCATTTTTGGGCCTGGCGTGGCACCAAGTGGGAAAGGGTGCCTCTGAGGCTGAAGAGAGCAGGAAAGCCTGCAGCCCCCAGGTGTGTGGGGCTACGCAAGCGGTTCCCAAACAGCTTTAGAACAAGGCATAGTTTTCCCTGCTGGCTCTTTGGGCGTGGGACCAATCTCCAGACTTATGGCCATTTTTATGCCTGGTGCGACGCCAAGTGGGAAAGGGTGGTTTTGAGGCTGAAGGCAGCAGGAAAGTCTGCAGCCCGCAGGTCTGTGGGGCCAAGCAAGCGGTTCCCAAAGAGCTTTAGAACAAGGCATAGTTTTCCCTGCTGGCTCTTTGAGCGTGGGACCAACCTCCAGACATATAGCCATTTTTGTGCTTGGCGCTGGGCTAAGTGGGAAAGGGTGGTTTTGAGGCTGAAGGCAGCAGGAAAGCCTGTAGCCCCCAGGTGTGTGGGGCTACGCAAGCGGTTCCCAAAGAGCTTTAGAACAAGGCATAGTTTTCCCTGCTGGCTCTTTGGGCGTGGGACCAACCTCCAGACATATGGCCATTTTTGTGCCTGGCGTGACGCCATGTGGGAAAGGGTGGTTTTGAGGCTGAAGGCAGCAGGAAAGCCTGCAGCCCCCAGGTGCGTGGGGCTACGCAAGCGGTTCCCAAAGAGCTTTAGAACAAGGCATAGTTTTCCCTGCTGGCTCTTTGGGCGTGGGACCAGTCTCCAGACATATGGCCATTTTTGGGCCTGGCGTGACACCAAGTGGGAAAGGGTGGTTTTGAGGCTGAAGGCAGCAGGAAAGCCTGCAGCCCCCAGGTCTGTGGGGCTACGCAAGCGGTTCCCAAAGAGCTTTAGAACAAGGCATAGTTTTCCCTGCTGGCTCTTTGGGCGTGGGACCAACCTCCAGACATATGGCCATTTTTGGGCCTGGCGTGACGCCATGTGGGAAAGGGTGGTTTTGAGGCCGAAGGCAGCAGGAAAGCCTGCAGCCCCCAGGTGTGTGGGGCTACGCAAGCGGTTCCCAAAGAGCTTTAGAACAAGGCATAGTTTTCCCTGCTGGCTCTTTGAGCGTGGGACCAGTCTCCAGACATATGGCCATTTTTGGGCCTCGCGCAGCGCCAAGTGGGAAAGGGTGGTTTTGAGGCTGAAGGCAGCAGGAAAGCCTGCAGCCCCCAGGTGTGTGAGGCTACGCAAGCGGTTCTCAAAGAGCTTTAGAACAAGGCATAGTTTTCCCTGCTGGCTCTTTGGGCGTGGGACCAACCTCCAGACATATGGCCATTTTTGAGCCTGGCGCGGCACCAAGTTGGAAAGGGTGCCTTTGAGGCTGAAGGCAGCAGGAAAGCCTGCAGCCCCCAGGTGTGTGGGGCTACGCAAGCGGTTCCCAAATAGCTTTAGAACAAGGCATAGTTTTCCCTGCTGGCTCTTTGGGCGTGGGACCAACCTCCAGACATATGGCCATATTTGTGCCTGGCGCGGGGCCAAGTGGGAAAGGGTGGTTTTGAGGCTGAAGGCAGCAGGAAAGCCTGCAGCCCCCAGGTGTGTGGGGCTACGCAAGCGGTTCCCAAAGAGCTTTAGAACAAGGCATAGTTTTCCCTGCTGGCTCCTTGGGCGTGGGACCAGTCTCCAGACATATGGCCATTTTTGGGCCTGGCGTGGCACCAAGTGGGAAAGGGTGCCTCTGAGGCTGAAGAGAGCAGGAAAGCCTGCAGCCCCCAGGTGTGTGGGGCTACGCAAGCGGTTCCCAAACAGCTTTAGAACAAGGCATAGTTTTCCCTGCTGGCTCTTTGGGCGTGGGACCAATCTCCAGACTTATGGCCATTTTTATGCCTGGTGCGACGCCAAGTGGGAAAGGGTGGTTTTGAGGCTGAAGGCAGCAGGAAAGTCTGCAGCCCGCAGGTCTGTGGGGCCAAGCAAGCGGTTCCCAAAGAGCTTTAGAACAAGGCATAGTTTTCCCTGCTGGCTCTTTGAGCGTGGGACCAACCTCCAGACATATAGCCATTTTTGTGCTTGGCGCTGGGCTAAGTGGGAAAGGGTGGTTTTGAGGCTGAAGGCAGCAGGAAAGCCTGTAGCCCCCAGGTGTGTGGGGCTACGCAAGCGGTTCCCAAAGAGCTTTAGAACAAGGCATAGTTTTCCCTGCTGGCTCTTTGGGCGTGGGACCAACCTCCAGACATATGGCCATTTTTGTGCCTGGCGTGACGCCATGTGGGAAAGGGTGGTTTTGAGGCTGAAGGCAGCAGGAAAGCCTGCAGCCCCCAGGTGCGTGGGGCTACGCAAGCGGTTCCCAAAGAGCTTTAGAACAAGGCATAGTTTTCCCTGCTGGCTCTTTGGGCGTGGGACCAGTCTCCAGACATATGGCCATTTTTGGGCCTGGCGTGACACCAAGTGGGAAAGGGTGGTTTTGAGGCTGAAGGCAGCAGGAAAGCCTGCAGCCCCCAGGTCTGTGGGGCTACGCAAGCGGTTCCCAAAGAGCTTTAGAACAAGGCATAGTTTTCCCTGCTGGCTCTTTGGGCGTGGGACCAACCTCCAGACATATGGCCATTTTTGGGCCTGGCGTGACGCCATGTGGGAAAGGGTGGTTTTGAGGCCGAAGGCAGCAGGAAAGCCTGCAGCCCCCAGGTGTGTGGGGCTACGCAAGCGGTTCCCAAAGAGCTTTAGAACAAGGCATAGTTTTCCCTGCTGGCTCTTTGTGTGTGGGACCAATCTCCAGACATATGGCCATTTTTCTGCCTGGCGTGACGCCATGTGGGAAAGGGTGGTTTTGAGGCTGCAGGTGCCAGAAAAGCCTGCAGCCCCCAGGTGTGTGGGGCTACGCAAGCGGTTCCCAAAGAGCTTTAGAACAAGGCATAGTTTTCCCTGCTGGCTCTTTGAGTGTGGGACCAGTCTCCAGACATATGGGCATTTTTGGGCCTGGCGTTGCGCCAAGTGGGAAAGGGTGGATTTGAGGCTGAAGAGAGCAGGAAAGCCTGCAGCCCCCAGGTGTGTGGGGCTACGCAAGCGGTTCCCAAAGAGCTTTAGAAAAAGGCATAGTTTTCCCTGCTGTCTCTTTGGGGGTCAGACCAGTCTCCAGACATATTGTCATTTTTGTGCCTGGCACGGGGCCAAGTGGGAAAGGGTGGTTTTGAGGCTGAAGGCAGCAGGAAAGCCTGCAGCCCCCAGGTGTGTGGGGCTACGCAAGCGGTTCCCAAAGAGCTTTAGAACAAGGCATAGTTTTCCCTGCTGGCTCTTTGGGCGTGGGACCAACCTCCAGACATATGGCCATTTTTGTGCCTGGCGTGACGCCACGTGGGAAAGGGTGGTTTTGAGGCCGAAGGCAGCAGGAAAGCCTGCAGCCCCCAGGTGTGTGGGGCTACGCAAGCGGTTCCCAAAGAGCTTTAGAACAAGGCATAGTTTTCCCTGCTGGCTTTTTCGGCGTGGGAACAATCTCCAGCCATATGGCCATTTTTCTGCCTGGCGTGACGCCATGTGGGAAAGGGTGGTTTTGAGGCTGCAGGTGCGAGAAAACCCTGCAGCCCCCAGGTGTGTGGGGCTACGCAAGCGGTTCCCAAAGAGCTTTAGAACAAGGCATAGTTTTCCCTGCTGGCTCTGTGGCCGTGGGACCAGTCTCCAGACATATGGCCATTTTTGGGCCTGGCGTGGCGCCAAGTGGGAAAGGGTGGTTTTGAGGCCGAACGCAGTAGGAAAGCCTGCAGCCCCCAGGTGTGTGGGGCTACGCAAGCGGTTCCCAAAGAGCTTTAGTACAAGGCATAGTTTTCCCTGCTGGCTCTTTGGGCGTGGGACCAATCTCCAGACATATGGCCATTTTTGTGCCTGGCGTGACACCAAGTGGGAAAGGGTGGTTTTGAGGCTGAAGAGAGCAGGAAAGCCTGCAGCCCCCAGGTGTGTGGGGCTACGCAAGCCGTTCCCAAAGAGCTTTAGAACAAGGCATAGTTTTCCCTGCTGGCTCTTTGGGCGTGTGACCAACCTCCAGACATATGGCCATTTTTGTGCCTGGCGTGACGCCATGTGGGAAAGGGTGGTTTTGAGGCTGCAGGTGCCAGAAAAGCCTGCAGCCCCCAGGTCTGTGGGGCTACGCAAGCGGTTCCCAAAGAGCTTTAGAACAAGGCATAGTTTTCCCTGCTGGCTCTTTGGGCGTGGGACCAGTCTCCAGACATATGGCCATTTTTGGGCCTGGCGCGGGGCCAAGTGGGAAAGGGTGGTTTTGAGGATGAAGGCTGCAGGAAAGCCTGCAACCCCCAGGTCTGTGCGGCTACGCAAGCGGTTCCCAAAGAGCTTTAGAACAAGGCATAGTTTTCCCTGCTGGCTCTTTCGGCGTGGGACCAATCTCCAGACATATGGCCATTTTTTTGCCTGGCGTGACGCCATGTGGGAAAGGGTGGTTTTGAGGCTGAAGGCAGCAGGAAGGTCTGCAGCCCCCAGGTCTGTGTGGCCACGCAAGCGGTTCCCAAAGAGCTTTAGAACAAGGCATAGTTTTCCCTGCTGGCTCTTTGAGCGTGGGACCAACCTCCAGACATATGGCCATTTTTGGGCCTGGCGCGGCGCCATGTGGGAAAGGGTGGTTTTGAGGCTGAAGGCAGCAGGAAAGCCTGCAGCCCCCAGGTGTGTGGGGCTACGCAAGCGGTTCCCAAAGAGCTTTAGAACAAGGCATAGTTTTCCCTGCTGGCTCTTTGGGCGTGGGACCAGTCTCCAGACATATGGCCATTTTTGGGCCTGGCGTGGCACCAAGTGGGAAAGGGTGCCTCTGAGGCTGAAGAGAGCAGGAAAGCCTGCAGCCCCCAGGTGTGTGGGGCTACGCAAGCGGTTCCCAAACAGCTTTAGAACAAGGCATAGTTTTCCCTGCTGGCTCTTTGGGCGTGGGACCAATCTCCAGACTTATGGCCATTTTTGTGCCTGGCGCGACGCCAAGTGGGAAAGGGTGGTTTTGAGGCTGAAGGCAGCAGGAAAGTCTGCAGCCCGCAGGTCTGTGGGGCCAAGCAAGCGGTTCCCAAAGAGCTTTAGAACAAGGCATAGTTTTCCCTGCTGGCTCTTTGGGCGTGGGACCAGTCTCCAGAAATATAGCCATTTTTGTGCCTAGCGCTGGGCTAAGTGGGAAAGGGTGGTTTTGAGGCTGAAGGCAGCAGGAAAGCCTGCAGCCCCCAGGTGTGTGGGGCTACGCAAGCGGTTCCCAAAGAGCTTTAGAACAAGGCATAGTTTTCCCTGCTGGCTCTTTCGGCGTGGGACCAACCTCCAGACATATGGTCATTTTTGGGCCTGGCGTGACGCCATGTGGGAAAGGGTGGTTTTGAGGCCGAAGGCAGCAGGAAAGCCTGCAGCCCCCAGGTGTGTGGGGCTACGCAAGCGGTTCCCAAAGAGCTTTAGAACAAGGCATAGTTTTCCCTGCTGGCTCTTTGAGCGTGGGACCAGTCTCCAGACATATGGCCATTTTTGGGCCTGGCGTGGCGCCAAGTGGGAAAGGGTGCCTTTGAGGCTGAAGAGAGCAGGAAAGCCTGCAGCCCCCAGGTGTGTGGGGCTACGCAAGCAGTTCCCAAAAAGCTTTAGAACAAGGCATAGTTTTCCCTGCTGGCTCTTTGGGCGTGGGACCAGTCTCCAGAGATATGGCCATTTTTGTGCCTGGCACGGAGCCAAGTGGGAAAGGGTGCCTTTGAGGCTGAAAAGAGCAGGAAAGCCTGTATCCCCCAGGTGTGTGGGGCTACGCAAGCGGTTCCCAAAGAGCTTTAGAACAAGGCATAGTTTTCCCTGCTGGCTCTTTGGGCGTCAGACCAATCTCCAGACATATGGTCATTTTTGTGCCTGGCACGGGGCCAAGTGGGAAAGGGTGGTTTTGAGGCTGAAGGCAGCAGGAAAGCCTGCAGCCCCCAGGTGTGTGGGGCTACGCAAGCGGTTCCCAAAGAGCTTTAGAACAAGGCATAGTTTTCCCTGCTGGCTCTTTGGGCGTGGGACCAACCTCCAGACATATGGCCATTTTTGGGCCTGGCGTGACGCCATGTGGGAAAGGGTGGTTTTGAGGCCGAAGGCAGCAGGAAAGCCTGCAGCCCCCAGGTGTGTGGGGCTACGCAAGCGGTTCCCAAAGAGCTTTAGAACAAGGCATAGTTTTCCCTGCTGGCTCTTTGGGCGTGGGACCAATCTCCATCCATATGGCCATTTTTGTGCCTGGCGTGACACCAAGTGGGAAAGGGTGGTTTTGAGGCTGAAGGCAGCAGGAAGGCCTGCAGCCCCCAGGTGTGTGGGGCTACGCAAGCCGTTCCCAAAGAGCTTTAGAACAAGGCATAGTTTTCCCTGCTGGCTCTTTGAGCGTGGGACCAGTCTCCAGACATATGGCCATTTTTGGGCCTCGCGCAGCGCCAAGTGGGAAAGGGTGGTTTTGAGGCTGAAGGCAGCAGGAAAGCCTGCAGCCCCCAGGTGTGTGAGGCTACGCAAGCGGTTCTCAAAGAGCTTTAGAAAAAGGCATAGTTTTCCCTGCTGGCTCTTTGGGCGTGGGACCAACCTCCAGACATATGGCCATTTTTGAGCCTGGCGCGGCACCAAGTTGGAAAGGGTGCCTTTGAGGCTGAAGGCAGCAGGAAAGCCTGCAGCCCCCAGGTGTGTGGGGCTACGCAAGCGGTTCCCAAAGAGCTTTAGAACAAGGCATAGTTTTCCCTGCTCGCTCTTTGGGCGTGGGACCAACCTCCAGACATATGGCCATTTTTGAGCCTGGCGCGGGGCCAAGTGGGAAAGGTTGGTTTTGAGGCTGAAGGCAGCAGGAGAGCCTGCAGCCCCCAGGTGTGTGGGGCTACGCAAGCGGTTCCCAAAGAGCTTTAGAACAAGGCATAGTTTTCCCTGCTGGCTCTTTCGGCGTGGGACCAGTCTCCAGACATATGGCCATTTTTGGGCCTGGCGTGACACCAAGTGGGAAAGGGTGCCTCTGAGGCTGAAGAGAGCAGGAAAGCCTGCAGCCCCCAGGTGTGTGGGGCTACGCAAGCGGTTTCCAAACAGCTTTAGAACAAGGCATAGTTTTCCCTGCTGGCTCTTTGGGCGTGGGACCAATCTCCAGACTTATGGCCATTTTTGTGCCTGGTGCGACGCCAAGTGGGAAAGGGTGGTTTTGAGGCTGAAGGCAGCAGGAAAGTCTGCAGCCCGCAGGTCTGTGGGGCCAAGCAAGCGGTTCCCAAAGAGCTTTAGAACAAGGCATAGTTTTCCCTGCTGGCTCTTTGGGCGTGGGACCAACCTCCAGACATATAGCCATTTTTGTGCTTGGCGCTGGGCTAAGTGGGAAAGGGTGGTTTTGAGGCTGAAGGGAGCAGGAAAGCCTGCAGCCCCCAGGTGTGTGGGGCTACGCAAGCGGTTCCCAAAGAGCTTTAGAACAAGGCATAGTTTTCCCTGCTGGCTCTTTGGGCGTGGGACCAACCTCCAGACATATGGCCATTTTTGTGCCTGGCGTGACGCCATGTGGGAAAGGGTGGTTTTGAGGCTGAAGGCAGCAGGAAAGCCTGCAGCCCCCAGGTGTGTGGGGCTACGCAAGCGGTTCCCAAAGAGCTTTAGAACAAGGCATAGTTTTCCCTGCTGGCTCTTTCGGCGTGGGACCAATCTCCAGACATATGGCCATTTTTGTGCCTGGCGTGACACCATGTGGGAAAGGGTGGTTTTGAGGCTGAAGGCAGCAGGAAAGCCTGCAGCCCCCAGGTCTGTGGGGCTACGCAAGCGGTTCCCAAAGAGCTTTAGAACAAGGCATAGTTTTCCCTGCTGGCTCTTTGGGCGTGGGACCAACCTCCAGACATATGGCCATTTTTGGGCCTGGCGTGACGCCATGTGGGAAAGGGTGGTTTTGAGGCCGAAGGCAGCAGGAAAGCCTGCAGCCCCCAGGTGTGTGGGGCTACGCAAGCGGTTCTCAAAGAGCTTTAGAACAAGGCATAGTTTTCCCTGCTGGCTCTTTGGGTGTGGGACCAATCTCCAGACATATGGCCATTTTTCTGCCTGGCGTGACGCCATGTGGGAAAGGGTGGTTTTGAGGCTGCAGGTGCCAGAAAAGCCTGCAGACCCCAGGTGTGTGGGGCTACGCAAGCGGTTCCCAAAGAGCTTTAGAATAAGGCATAGTTTTCCCTGCTGGCTCTTTGAGCGTGGGACCAGTCTCCAAACATATGGCCATTTTTGGGCCTGGCGTTGCGCCAAGTGGGAAAGGGTGCCTTTGAGGCTGAAGAGAGCAGGAAAGCCTGCAGCCCCCAGGTGTGTGGGGCTACGCAAGCAGTTCCCAAAAAGCTTTAGAACAAGGCATAGTTTTCCCTGCTGGCTCTTTGGGCGTGGGACCAGTCTTCAGACATATGGCCATTTTTGTGCCTGGTGTGGCGCCAAGTGGGAAAGGGTGCCTTTGAGGCTGAAGAGAGCAGGAAAGCCTGCAGCCCCCAGGTGTGTGGGGCTACGCAAGCGGTTCCCAAAGAGCTTTAGAACAAGGCATAGTTTTCCCTGCTGTCTCTTTGGGGGTCGGACCAGTCTCCAGACATATGGTCATTTTTGTGCCTGGCACGGGGCCAAGTGGGAAAGGGTGGTTTTGAGGCTGAAGGCAGCAGGAAAGCCTGCAGCCCCCAGGTGTGTGGGGCTACGCAAGCGGTTCCCAAAGAGCTTTAGAACAAGGCATAGTTTTCCCTGCTGGCTCTTTGGGCGTGGGACCAACCTCCAGACATATGGCCATTTTTGTGCCTGGCGTGACGCCATGTGGGAAAGGGTGGTTTTGAGGCCGAAGGCAGCAGGAAAGCCTGCAGCCCCCAGGTGTGTGGGGCTACGCAAGCGGTTCCCAAAGAGCTTTAGAACAAGGCATAGTTTTCCCTGCTGGCTCTTTGGGCGTGTGACCAACCTCCAGACATATGGCCATTTTTGTGCCTGGCGTGACGCCATGTGGGAAAGGGTGGTTTTGAGGCTGCAGGTGCCAGAAAAGCCTGCAGCCCCCAGGTGTGTGGGGCTACGCAAGCGGTTCCCAAAGAGCTTTAGAACAAGGCATAGTTTTCCCTGCTGGCTCTTTGGGCGTGGGACCAGTCTCCAGACATATGGCCATTTTTGGGCCTGGCGCGGGGCCAAGTGGGAAAGGGTGGTTTTGAGGATGAAGAGAGCAGGAAAGCCTGCAGCCCCCAGGTCTGTGCGGCTACGCAAGCGGTTCCCAAAGAGCTTTAGAACAAGGCATAGTTTTCCCTGCTGGCTCTTTCGGCGTGGGACCAATCTCCAGACATATGGCCATTTTTTTGCCTGGCGTGACGCCATGTGGGAAAGGGTGGTTTTGAGGCTGAAGGCAGCAGGAAGGTCTGCAGCCCCCAGGTCTGTGGGGCCACGCAAGCGGTTCCCAAAGAGCTTTAGAACAAGGCATAGTTTTCCCTGCTGGCTCTTTGAGCGTGGGACCAACCTCCAGACATATGGCCATTTTTGGGCCTGGCGCGGCGCCATGTGGGAAAGGGTGGTTTTGAGGCTGAAGGCAGCAGGAAAGCCTGCAGCCCCCAGGTGTGTGGGGCTACGCAAGCGGTTCCCAAAGAGCTTTAGAACAAGGCATAGTTTTCCCTGCTGGCTCTTTGGGCGTGGGACCAGTCTCCAGACATATGGCCATTTTTGTGCCTGGCGTGACACCATGTGGGAAAGGGTGGTTTTGAGGCTGCAGGTGCCAGAAAAGCCTGCAGCCCCCAGGTCTGTGGGGCTACGCAAGTGGTTCCCAAAGAGCTTTAGAACAAGGCATAGTTTTCCCTGCTGGCTCTTTGAGCGTGGGACCAGTCTCCAGACATATGGCCATTTTTGGGCCTGGCGTGGCGCCAAGTGGGAAAGGGTGGTTTTGAGGCTGAAGGCAGCAGGAAGGCTTGCAGCCCCCAGGTGTGTGGGGCTACGCAAGCAGTTCCCAAAAAGCTTTAGAACAAGGCATAGTTTTCCCTGCTGGCTCTTTGGGCGTGGGACCAGTCTCCAGACATATGGCCATTTTTCTGCCTGGCGTGACGCCATGTGGGAAAGGGTGGTTTTGAGGCTGCAGGTGCCAGAAAAGCCTGCAGCCCCCAGGTGTGTGGGGCTACGCAAGCGGTTCCCAAAGAGCTTTAGAACAAGGCATAGTTTTCCCTGCTGGCTCTTTGAGCGTGGGACCAGTCTCCAGACATATGGCCATTTTTGGGCCTGGCGTGGCGCCAAGTGGGAAAGGGTGGTTTTGAGGCTGAAGGCAGCAGGAAGGCTTGCAGCCCCCAGGTGTGTGGGGCTACGCAAGCAGTTCCCAAAAAGCTTTAGAACAAGGCATAGTTTTCCCTGCTGGCTCTTTGGGCGTGGGACCAGTCTCCAGACATATGGCCATTTTTGGGCCTGGCGTGGCGCCATGTGGGAAAGGGTGCCTTTGAGGCTGAAGAGAGCAGGAAAGCCTGCAGCCCGCAGGTGTGTGGGGCTACGCAAGCGGTTCCCAAAGAGCTTTAGAACAAGGCATAGTTTTCCCTGCTGTCTCTTTGGGGGTCGGACCAATCTCCAGACATATGGTCATTTTTGTGCCTGGCGCGTCTCCAAGTGGGAAAGGGTGGTTTTGAGGCTGAAGGCAGCAGGAAAGCCTGCAGCCCCCAGGTGTGTGGGGCTACGCAAGCGGTTCCCAAAGAGCTTTAGAACAAGGCATAGTTTTCCCTGCTGGCTCTTTGGGTGTGGGACCAGTCTCCAGACATATGGCCATTTTTGTGCCTGGCGTGACGCCATGTGGGAAAGGGTGGTTTTGAGGCCGAAGGCAGCAGGAAAGCCTGCAGCCCGCAGGTGTGTGGGGCTACGCAAGCGGTTCCCAAAGAGCTTTAGAACAAGGCATAGTTTTCCCTGCTGGCTCTTTGGGCGTGGGACCAATCTCCAGACATATGGCCATTTTTGTGCCTGGCGTGACGCCATGTGGGAAAGGGTGGTTTTGAGGCTGAAGGCAGCAGGAAAGCCTGCAGCCCCCAGGTCTGTGGGGCTACGCAAGCGGTTCCCAAAGAGCTTTAGAACAAGGCATAGTTTTCCCTGCTGGCTCTGTGGCCGTGGGACCAGTCTCCAGACATATGGCCATTTTTGGGCCTGGCGCGGCGCCAAGTGGGAAAGGGTGGTTTTGAGGCTGAAGGCAGCAGGAAAGCCTGCAGCCCCCAGGTGTGTGGGGCTACGCAAGCGGTTCCCAAAGAGCTTTAGTACAAGGCATAGTTTTCCCTGCTGGCTCTTTGGGCGTGGGACCAATCTCCAGACATATGGCCATTTTTGTGCCTGGCGTGACACCAAGTGGGAAAGGGTGGTTTTGAGTCTGAAGAGAGCAGGAAAGCCTGCAGCCCCCAGGTGTGTGGGGCTACGCAAGCGGTTCCCAAAGAGCTTTAGAACAAGGCATAGTTTTCCCTGCTGGCTCTTTGGGCGTGTGACCAACCTCCAGACATATGGCCATTTTTGTGCCTGGCGTGACGCCATGTGGGAAAGGGTGGTTTTGAGGCTGCAGGTGCCAGAAAAGCCTGCAGCCCCCAGGTGTGTGGGGCTACGCAAGCGGTTCCCAAAGAGCTTTAGAACAAGGCATAGTTTTCCCTGCTGGCTCTGTGGCCGTGGGACCAGTCTCCAGACATATGGCCATTTTTGGGCCTAGCGCGGGGCCAAGTGGGAAAGGGTGGTTTTGAGGATGAAGGCTGCAGGAAAGCCTGCAACCCCCAGGTCTGTGCGGCTACGCAAGCGGTTCCCAAAGAGCTTTAGAACAAGGCATAGTTTTCCCTGCTGGCTCTTTGGGCGTGGGACCAGTCTCCAGACATATGGCCATTTTTGGGCCTGGCGTGGCGCCATGTGGGAAAGGGTGCCTTTGAGGCTGAAGAGAGCAGGAAAGCCTGCAGCCCCCAGGTGTGTGGGGCTACGCAAGCGGTTCCCAAAGAGCTTTAGAACAAGGCATAGTTTTCCCTGCTGTCTCTTTGGGGGTCGGACCAATCTCCAGACATATGGTCATTTTTGTGCCTGGCGCGTCTCCAAGTGGGAAAGGGTGGTTTTGAGGCTGAAGGCAGCAGGAAAGCCTGCAGCCCCCAGGTGTGTGGGGCTACGCAAGCGGTTCCCAAAGAGCTTTAGAACAAGGCATAGTTTTCCCTGCTGGCTCTTTGGGTGTGGGACCAGTCTCCAGACATATGGCCATTTTTGTGCCTGGCGTGACGCCATGTGGGAAAGGGTGGTTTTGAGGCCGAAGGCAGCAGGAAAGCCTGCAGCCCGCAGGTGTGTGGGGCTACGCAAGCGGTTCCCAAAGAGCTTTAGAACAAGGCATAGTTTTCCCTGCTGGCTCTTTGGGCGTGGGACCAATCTCCAGACATATGGCCATTTTTGTGCCTGGCGTGACGCCATGTGGGAAAGGGTGGTTTTGAGGCTGAAGGCAGCAGGAAAGCCTGCAGCCCCCAGGTCTGTGGGGCTACGCAAGCGGTTCCCAAAGAGCTTTAGAACAAGGCATAGTTTTCTCTGCTGGCTCTGTGGCCGTGGGACCAGTCTCCAGACATATGGCCATTTTTGGGCCTGGCGCGGGGCCAAGTGGGAAAGGGTGGTTTTGAGGCTGAAGGCAGCAGGAAAGCCTGCAGCCCCCAGGTGTGTGGGGCTACGCAAGCGGTTCCCAAAGAGCTTTAGTACAAGGCATAGTTTTCCCTGCTGGCTCTTTGGGCGTGGGACCAGTCTCCAGACATATGGCCATTTTTGTGCCTGGCGTGACACCAAGTGGGAAAGGGTGGTTTTGAGTCTGAAGAGAGCAGGAAAGCCTGCAGCCCCCAGGTGTGTGGGGCTACGCAAGCGGTTCCCAAAGAGCTTTAGAACAAGGCATAGTTTTCCCTGCTGGCTCTTTGGGCGTGTGACCAACCTCCAGACATATGGCCATTTTTGTGCCTGGCGTGACGCCATGTGGGAAAGGGTGGTTTTGAGGCTGCAGGTGCCAGAAAAGCCTGCAGCCCCCAGGTGTGTGGGGCTACGCAAGCGGTTCCCAAAGAGCTTTAGAACAAGGCATAGTTTTCCCTGCTGGCTCTGTGGCCGTGGGACTAATCTCCAGACATATGGCCATTTTTGGGCCTAGCGCGGGGCCAAGTGGGAAAGGGTGGTTTTGAGGATGAAGGCTGCAGGAAAGCCTGCAACCCCCAGGTCTGTGCGGCTACGCAAGCGGTTCCCAAAGAGCTTTAGAACAAGGCATAGTTTTCCCTGCTGGCTCTTTGGGCGTGGGACCAACCTCCAGACATATGGCCATTTTTGTGCCTGTCGTGACACCATGTGGAAAAGGGTGGTTTTGAGGCTGCAGGTGCCAGAAAAGCCTGCAGCCCCCAGGTCTGTGGGGCTACGCAAGCAGTTCCCAAAAAGCTTTAGAACAAGGCATAGTTTTCCCTGCTGGCTCTTTGGGCGTGGGACCAGTCTCCAGACATATGGCCATTTTTGGGCCTGGCGTGGCGCCAAGTGGGAAAGGGTGCCTTTGAGGCTGAAGAGAGCAGGAAAGCCTGCAGCCCTCAGGTGTGTGGGGCTACGCAAGCGGTTCCCAAAGAGCTTTAGAACAAGGCATAGTTTTCCCTGCTGGCTCTTTGGGCGTCGGACCAATCTCCAGACATATGGTCATTTTTGTGCCTGGCACGGGGCCAAGTGGGAAAGGGTGGTTTTGAGGCTGAAGGCAGCAGGAAAGCCTGCAGCCCCCAGGTGTGTGGGGCTACGCAAGCGGTTCCCAAAGAGCTTTAGAACAAGGCATAGTTTTCCCTGCTGGCTCTTTGGGCGTGGGACCAACCTCCAGACATATGGCCATTTTTGTGCCTGGCGTGGCACCAAGTGGGAAAGGGTGCCTCTGAGGCTGAAGAGAGCAGGAAAGCCTGCAGCCCCCAGGTGTGTGGGGCTACGCAAGCGGTTCCCAAAGAGCTTTAGAACAAGGCATAGTTTTCCCTGCTGGCTCTTTGGGCGTGGGACCAATCTCCAGACATATGGCCATTTTTGTGCCTGGCGTGACACCAAGTGGGAAAGGGTGGTTTTGAAGCTGAAGGCAGCAGGAAGGTCTGCAGCCCCCAGGTGTGTGGGGCTACGCAAGCGGTTCCCAAAGAGCTTTAGAACAAGGCATAGTTTTCCCTGCTGGCTCTTTGAGCGTGGGACCAGTCTCCAGACATATGGCCATTTTTGAGCCTTGCGCGGCACGAAGTGGGAAAGGGTGCCTTTGAGGCTGAAGGCAGCAGGAAAGCCTGCAGCCCCCAGGTGTGTGGGGCTACGCAAGCGGTTCCCAAAGAGCTTTAGAACAAGGCATAGTTTTCCCTGCTGGCTCTTTGGGCGTGGGACCAACCTCCAGACATATGGCCATATTTGTTCCTGGTGCGACGCCAAGTCGGAAAGGGTGGATTTGAGGCTGAAGGCAGCAGGAAAGTCTGCAGCCCGCAGGTCTGTGGGGCCAAGCAAGCGGTTCCCAAAGAGCTTTAGAACAAGGCATAGTTTTCCCTGCTGGCTCTTTGGGCGTGGGACCAGTGTCCAGAAATATAGCCATTTTTGTGCCTGGCGCTGGGCTAAGTGGGAAAGGGTGGTTTTGAGGCTGAAGGCAGCAGGAAAGCCTGTAGCCCCCAGGTGTGTGGGGCTACGCAAGCGGTTCCCAAAGAGCTTTAGAACAAGGCATAGTTTTCCCTGCTGGCTCTTTGGGCGTGGGACCAACCTCCAGACATATGGCCATTTTTGTGCCTAGCGTGACGCCATGTGGGAAAGGGTGGTTTTGAGGCCGAAGGCAGCAGGAAAGCCTGCAGCCCCCAGGTGTGTGAGGCTACGCAAGCGGTTCCCAAAGAGCTTTAGAACAAGGCATAGTTTTCCCTGCTGGCTCTTTGGGCGTGGGACCAGTCTCCAGACATATGGCCATTTTTGTGCCTGGCGTGACACCATGTGGGAAAGGGTGGTTTTGAGGCCGAAGGCAGCAGGAAAGCCTGCAGCCCCCAGGTCTGTGGGGCTACGCAAGCGGTTCCCAAAGAGCTTTAGAACAAGGCATAGTTTTCCCTGCTGGCTCTTTGGGCGTGGGACCAATCTCCAGACATATGGCCATTTTTCTGCCTGGCGTGACGCCATGTGGGAAAGGGTGGTTTTGAGGCTGCAGGTGCCAGAAAAGCCTGCAGCCCCCAGGTGTGTGGGGCTACGCAAGCGGTTCCCAAAGAGCTTTAGAACAAGGCATAGTTTTCCCTGCTGGCTCTGTGGCCGTGGGACCAGTCTCCAGACATATGGCCATTTTTGGGCCTCGCGCGGGGCCAAGTGGGAAAGGGTGTTTTTGAGGCTGAAGGCAGGAGGAAAGCCTGCAGCCCCCAGGTGTGTGGGGCTACGCAAGCGGTTCCCAAAGAGCTTTAGTACAAGGCATAGTTTTCCCTGCTGGCTCTTTGGGCGTGGGACCAACCTCCAGACATATGGCCATTTTTCTGCCTGGCGTGACGCCATGTGGGAAAGGGTGGTTTTGAGGCTGCAGGTGCCAGAAAAGCCTGCAGCCCCCAGGTGTGTGGGGCTACGCAAGCGGTTCCCAAAGAGCTTTAGAACAAGGCATAGTTTTCCCTGCTGGCTCTGTGGCCGTGGGACCAGTCTCCAGACATATGGCCATTTTTGGGCCTGGCGCGGGGCCAAGTGGGAAAGGGTGGTTTTGAGGCTGAAGGCTGCAGGAAAGCCTGCAACCCCCAGGTCTGTGCGGCTACGCAAGCGGTTCCCAAAGAGCTTTAGAACAAGGCATAGTTTTCCCTGCTGGCTCTTTCGGCGTGGGACCAATCTCCAGACATATGGCCATTTTTTTGCCTGGCGTGACACCAAGTGGGAAAGGGTGGTTTTGAGGCTGAAGGCAGCAGGAAGGTCTGCAGCCCCCAGGTCTGTGGGGCCACGCAAGCGGTTCCCAAAGAGCTTTAGAACAAGGCATATTTTTCCCTGCTGGCTTTTTCGGCGTGTGACCAGTCTCCAGAAAAATAGCCATTTTTGTGCCTGGCGCGACGCCAAGTGGGAAAGGGTGGTTTTGAGGCTGAAGGCAGCAGGAAAGCCTGCATCCCCCAGGTCTGTGGGGCCACGCAAGCGGTTCCCAAAGAGCTTTAGAACAAGGCATAGTTTTCCCTGCTGTCTCTTAGGGCGTGGGACCAATCTCCAGCCATATGGCCATTTTTGTGCCTGGCGCGGTGCCAAGTGGGAAAGGGTGGTTTTGAGGCTGAAGGCAGCAGGAAAGCCTGCACCCCCCAGGTCTGTGGGGCCACGCAAGCGGTTCCCAAAGAGCTTTAGAACAAGGCATAGTTTTCCCTGCTGGCTCTTTGGGCGTGGGACCAGTCTCCAGACATATGGCCATTTTTGTGCCTGGCGTGACGCCATGTGGGAAAGGGTGGTTTTGAGGCCGAAGGCAGCAGGAAAGCCTGCAGACCCCAGGTCTGTGGGGCTACGCAAGCGGTTCCCAAAGAGCTTTAGAACAAGGCATAGTTTTCCCTGCTGGCTCTTTGGGCGTGGGACCAATCTCCAGACATATGGCCATTTTTCTGCCTGGCGTGACGCCATGTGGGAAAGGGTGGTTTTGAGGCCGAAGGCAGCAGGAAAGCCTGCAGCCCCCAGGTCTGTGGGGCTACGCAAGCGGTTCCCAAAGAGCTTTAGAACAAGGCATAGTTTTCCCTGCTGGCTCTTTGGGCGTGGGACCAATCTCCAGACATATGGCCATTTTTCTGCCTGGCGTGACGCCATGTGGGAAAGGGTGGTTTTGAGGCTGCAGGTGCCAGAAAAGCCTGCAGCCCCCAGGTGTGTGGGGCTACGCAAGCGGTTCCCAAAGAGCTTTAGAACAAGGCATAGTTTTCCCTGCTGGCTCTGTGGCCGTGGGACCAGTCTCCAGACATATGGCCATTTTTGGGCCTCGTGCGGGGCCAAGTGGGAAAGGGTGTTTTTGAGGCTGAAGGCAGGAGGAAAGCCTGCAGCCCCCAGGTGTGTGGGGCTACGCAAGCGGTTCCCAAAGAGCTTTAGTACAAGGCATAGTTTTCCCTGCTGGCTCTTTGGGCGTGGGACCAACCTCCAGACATATGGCCATTTTTCTGCCTGGCGTGACGCCATGTGGGAAAGGGTGGTTTTGAGGCTGCAGGTGCCAGAAAAGCCTGCAGCCCCCAGGTGTGTGGGGCTACGCAAGCGGTTCCCAAAGAGCTTTAGAACAAGGCATAGTTTTCCCTGCTGGCTCTGTGGCCGTGGGACCAGTCTCCAGACATATGGCCATTTTTGGGCCTGGCGCGGGGCCAAGTGGGAAAGGGTGGTTTTGAGGCTGAAGGCTGCAGGAAAGCCTGCAACCCCCAGGTCTGTGCGGCTACGCAAGCGGTTCCCAAAGAGCTTTAGAACAAGGCATAGTTTTCCCTGCTGGCTCTTTCGGCGTGGGACCAATCTCCAGACATATGGCCATTTTTTTGCCTGGCGTGACACCAAGTGGGAAAGGGTGGTTTTGAGGCTGAAGGCAGCAGGAAGGTCTGCAGCCCCCAGGTCTGTGGGGCCACGCAAGCGGTTCCCAAAGAGCTTTAGAACAAGGCATAGTTTTCCCTGCTGGCTTTTTCGGCGTGTGACCAGTCTCCAGAAAAATAGCCATTTTTGTGCCTGGCGCGACGCCAAGTGGGAAAGGGTGGTTTTGAGGCTGAAGGCAGCAGGAAAGCCTGCATCCCGCAGGTCTGTTGGGCCACGCAAGCGGTTCCCAAAGAGCTTTAGAACAAGGCATAGTTTTCCCTGCTGTCTCTTAGGGCGTGGGACCAATCTCCAGCCATAAGGCCATTTTTGTGCCTGGCGCGGTGCCAAGTGGGAAAGGGTGGTTTTGAGGCTGAAGGCAGCAGGAAAGCCTGCACCCCCCAGGTCTGTGGGGCCACGCAAGCGGTTCCCAAAGAGCTTTAGAACAAGGCATAGTTTTCCCTGCTGGCTCTTTCGGCGTGGGACCAATCTCCAGACATATGGCCATTTTTGTGCCTGGCGCGGCGCCAAGTGGGAAAGGGTGGTTTTGAGGCTGAAGGCAGCAGGAAAGCCTGCAGCCCCCAGGTGTGTGGGGCTACGCAAGCCGTTCCCAAAGAGCTTTAGAACAAGGCATAGTTTTCCCTGCTGGCTCTTTGGGCGTGGGAGCAGCCTCCAGACATATGGCCATTTTTGGGCCTGGCGTGACGCCATGTGGGAAAGGGTGGTTTTGAGGCTGAAGGCAGCAGCAAGGTCTGCAGCCCCCAGGTCTGTGGGGCCACGCAAGCGGTTCCCAAAGAGCTTTAGAACAAGGCATAGTTTTCCCTGCTGGCTCTTTGGGCGTGGGACCAGTCTCCAGACATATGGCCATTTTTGTGCCTGGCGCAGCGCCAAGTGGGAAAGGGTGGTTTTGAGGCTGAAGGCAGCAGGAAAGCCTGTAGCCCCCAGGTGTGTGGGGCTACGCAAGCGGTTCCCAAAGAGCTTTAGAACAAGGCATAGTTTTCCCTGCTGGCTCTTTGGGCGTGGGACCAACCTCCAGACATATGGCCATTTTTGGGCCTGGCGCGGCGCCAAGTGGGAAAGGGTGGTTTTGAGGCTGAAGGCAGCAGGAGAGCTTGCAGCCCCAAGGTCTTTGGGGCTACGCAAGCGGTTCCCAAAGAGCTTTAGAACAAGGCATAGTTTTCCCTGCTGGCTCTTTGGGCGTGGGACCAATCTCCAGACATATGGCCGTTTTTGGGCCTGGTGTGGCGCCAAGTGGGAAAGGGTGCCTTTGAGGCTGAAGGCAGCAGGAAAGCCTGCAGCCCCCAGGTGTGTGGGGCTACGCAAGCCATTCCCAAAGAGCTTTAGAACAAGGCATAGTTTTCCCTGCTGGCTCTTTGGGCGTGGGACCAATCTCCAGACATATGGCCATTTTTGGGCCTGGCGCGGCGCCATGTGGGAAAGGGTGGTTTTGAGGCTGAAGGCAGCAGGAAAGCCTGCAGCCCCCAGGTCTGTGGGGCTACGCAAGCGGTTCCCAAAGAGCTTTAGAACAAGGCATAGTTTTCCCTGCTGGCTCTTTGGGCGTGGGACCAGTCTCCAGACATATGGCCATTTTTGTGCCTGGAGCGAAGCCAAGTGGGAAAGGGTGGTTTTGAGGCTGAAGGCAGCAGGAAAGCCTGCAGCCCCCAGGTGTGTGGGGCTACGCAAGCGGTTCCCAAAGAGCTTTAGAACAAGGCATAGTTTTCCCTGCTGGCTCTGTGGCCGTGGGACCAGTCTCCAGACATATGGCCATTTTTGTGCCTGGCGCGGGGCCAAGTGGGAAAGGGTGGTTTTGAGGCTGAAGGCAGCAGGAAAGCCTGCAGCCCCCAGGTGTGTGGGGCTACGCAAGCGGTTCCCAAAGAGCTTTAGTACAAGGCATAGTTTTCCCTGCTGGCTCTTTCGGCGTGGGATCAATCTCCAGACATATGGCCATTTTTGTGCCTGGCGTGACACCAAGTGGGAAAGGGTGGTTTTGAGTCTGAAGAGAGCAGGAAAGCCTGCAGCCCCCAGGTGTGTGGGGCTACGCAAGCAGTTCCCAAAGAGCTTTAGAACAAGGCATAGTTTTCCCTGCTGGCTCTTTGGGCGTGGGACCAACCTCCAGACATATGGCCATTTTTGTGCCTGGCGTGACGCCATGTGGGAAAGGGTGGTTTTGAGGCTGCAGGTGCCAGAAAAGCCTGCAGCCCCCAGGTGTGTGGGGCTACGCAAGCGGTTCCCAAAGAGCTTTAGAACAAGGCATAGTTTTCCCTGCTGGCTCTTTGGGCGTGGGACCAGTCTCCAGACATATGGCCATTTTTGGGCCTAGCGCGGGGCCAAGTGGGAAAGGGTGGTTTTGAGGATGAAGGCTGCAGGAAAGCCTGCAACCCCCAGGTCTGTGCGGCTACGCAAGCGGTTCCCAAAGAGCTTTAGAACAAGGCATAGTTTTCCCTGCTGGCTCTTTGGGCGTGGGACCAACCTCCAGACATATGGCCATTTTTGTGCCTGTCGTGACACCATGTGGGAAAGGGTGGTTTTGAGGCTGCAGGTGCCAGAAAAGCCTGCAGCCCCCAGGTCTGTGGGGCTACGCAAGCAGTTCCCAAAAAGCTTTAGAACAAGGCATAGTTTTCCCTGCTGGCTCTTTGGGCGTGGGACGAGTCTCCAGACATATGGCCATTTTTGGGCCTGGCGTGGCGCCAAGTGGGAAAGGGTGCCTTTGAGGCTGAAGAGAGCAGGAAAGCCTGCACCCCTCAGGTGTGTGGGGCTACGCAAGCGGTTCCCAAAGAGCTTTAGAACAAGGCATAGTTTTCCCTGCTGGCTCTTTGGGCGTCGGACCAATCTCCAGACATATGGTCATTTTTGTGCCTGGCGCGTCTCCAAGTGGGAAAGGGTGGTTTTGAGGCTGAAGGCAGCAGGAAAGCCTGCAGCCCCCAGGTGTGTGGGGCTACGCAAGCGGTTCCCAAAGAGCTTTAGAACAAGGCATAGTTTTCCCTGCTGGCTCTTTGGGCGTGGGACCAACCTCCAGACATATGGCCATGTTTGTGCCTGGCGTGACGCCATGTGGGAAAGGGTGGTTTTGAGGCCGAAGGCAGCAGGAAAGCCTGCAGCCCCCAGGTGTGTGGGGCTACGCAAGCGGTTCCCAAAGAGCTTTAGAACAAGGCATAGTTTTCCCTGCTGGCTCTTTGGGCGTGGGACCAATCTCCAGACATATGGCCATTTTTGTGCCTGGCGTGACACCAAGTGGGAAAGGGTGGTTTTGAAGCTGAAGGCAGCAGGAAGGTCTGCAGCCCCCAGGTGTGTGGGGCTACGCAAGCCGTTCCCAAAGAGCTTTAGAACAAGGCATAGTTTTCCCTGCTGGCTCTTTGAGCGTGGGACCAGTCTCCAGACATATGGCCATTTTTGGGCCTCGCGCAGCGCCAAGTGGGAAAGGGTGGTTTTGAGGCTGAAGGCAGCAGGAAAGCCTGCAGCACCCAGGTGTGTGGGGCTACGCAAGCAGTTCCCAAAGAGCTTTAGAACAAGGCATAGTTTTCCCTGCTGGCTCTTTGGGCGTGGGACCAGTCTCCAGACATATGGCCATTTTTGGGCCTGGCGTGGCGCCAAGTGGGAAAGGGTGCCTTTGAGGCTGAAGAGAGCAGGAAAGCCTGCAGCCCCCAGGTGTGTGAGGCTACGCAAGCGGTTCCCAAAGAGCTTTAGAACAAGGCATAGTTTTCCCTGCTGGCTCTTTGGGCGTGGGACCAACCTCCAGACATATGGCCATTTTTGAGCCTTGCGCGGCACCAAGTGGGAAAGGGTGCCTTTGAGGCTGAAGGCAGCAGGAAAGCCTGCAGCCCCCAGGTGTGTGGGGCTACGCAAGCGGTTCCCAAAGAGCTTTAGAACAAGGCATAGTTTTCCCTGCTGGCTCTTTGGGCGTGGGACCAACCTCCAGACATATGGCCATATTTGTGCCTGGCGCGGCGCCAAGTGGGAAAGGGTGGTTTTGAGGCTGAAGGCAGCAGGAGAGCCTGCAGCCTCCAGGTGTGTGGGGCTACGCAAGCGGTTCCCAAAAAGCTTTAGAACAAGGCATAGTTTTCCCTGCTGGCTCTTTGGCCGTGGGACCAATCTCCAGACATATGGCCATTTTTGTTCCTGGTGCGACGCCAAGTCGGAAAGGGTGGATTTGAGGCTGAAGGCAGCAGGAAAGTCTGCAGCCCGCAGGTCTGTGGGGCCAAGCAAGCGGTTCCCAAAGAGCTTTAGAACAAGGCATAGTTTTCCCTGCTGGCTCTTTGGGCGTGGGACCAGTGTCCAGAAATATAGCCATTTTTGTGCCTGGCGCTGGGCTAAGTGGGAAAGGGTGGTTTTGAGGCTGAAGGCAGCAGGAAAGCCTGTAGCCCCCAGGTGTGTGGGGCTACGCAAGCGGTTCCCAAAGAGCTTTAGAACAAGGCATAGTTTTCCCTGCTGGCTCTTTGGGCGTGGGACCAACCTCCAGACATATGGCCATTTTTGTGCCTGGCGTGACGCCATGTGGGAAAGGGTGGTTTTGAGGCCGAAGGCAGCAGGAAAGCCTGCAGCCCCCAGGTGTGTGAGGCTACGCAAGCGGTTCCCAAAGAGCTTTAGAACAAGGCATAGTTTTCCCTGCTGGCTCTTTGGGCGTGGGACCAGTCTCCAGACATATGGCCATTTTTGTGCCTGGCGTGACACCATGTGGGAAAGGGTGGTTTTGAGGCCGAAGGCAGCAGGAAAGCCTGCAGCCCCCAGGTCTGTGGGGCTACGCAAGCGGTTCCCAAAGAGCTTTAGAACAAGGCATAGTTTTCCCTGCTGGCTCTTTGGGCGTGGGACCAACCTCCAGACATATGGCCATTTTTCTGCCTGGCGTGACGCCATGTGGGAAAGGGTGGTTTTGAGGCTGCAGGTGCCAGAAAAGCCTGCAGCCCCCAGGTGTGTGGGGCTACGCAAGCGGTTCCCAAAGAGCTTTAGAACAAGGAATAGTTTTCCCTGCTGGCTCTGTGGCCGTGGGACCAGTCTCCAAACATATGGCCATTTTTGGGCCTCGCGCGGGGCCAAGTGGGAAAGGGTGTTTTTGAGGCTGAAGGCAGGAGGAAAGCCTGCAGCCCCCAGGTGTGTGGGGCTACGCAAGCGGTTCCCAAAGAGCTTTAGTACAAGGCATAGTTTTCCCTGCTGGCTCTTTGGGCGTGGGACCAACCTCCAGACATATGGCCATTTTTCTGCCTGGCGTGACGCCATGTGGGAAAGGGTGGTTTTGAGGCTGCAGGTGCCAGAAAAGCCTGCAGCCCCCAGGTGTGTGGGGCTACGCAAGCGGTTCCCAAAGAGCTTTAGAACAAGGCATAGTTTTCCCTGCTGGCTCTGTGGCCGTGGGACCAGTCTCCAGACATATGGCCATTTTTGGGCCTGGCGCGGGGCCAAGTGGGAAAGGGTGGTTTTGAGGCTGAAGGCTGCAGGAAAGCCTGCAACCCCCAGGTCTGTGCGGCTACGCAAGCGGTTCCCAAAGAGCTTTAGAACAAGGCATAGTTTTCCCTGCTGGCTCTTTCGGCGTGGGACCAATCTCCAGACATATGGCCATTTTTTTGCCTGGCGTGACACCAAGTGGGAAAGGGTGGTTTTGAGGCTGAAGGCAGCAGGAAGGTCTGCAGCCCCCAGGTCTGTGGGGCCACGCAAGCGGTTCCCAAAGAGCTTTAGAACAAGGCATATTTTTCCCTGCTGGCTTTTTCGGCGTGTGACCAGTCTCCAGAAAAATAGCCATTTTTGTGCCTGGCGCGACGCCAAGTGGGAAAGGGTGGTTTTGAGGCTGAAGGCAGCAGGAAAGCCTGCATCCCCCAGGTCTGTGGGGCCACGCAAGCGGTTCCCAAAGAGCTTTAGAACAAGGCATAGTTTTCCCTGCTGTCTCTTAGGGCGTGGGACCAATCTCCAGCCATATGGCCATTTTTGTGCCTGGCGCGGTGCCAAGTGGGAAAGGGTGGTTTTGAGGCTGAAGGCAGCAGGAAAGCCTGCACCCCCCAGGTCTGTGGGGCCACGCAAGCGGTTCCCAAAGAGCTTTAGAACAAGGCATAGTTTTCCCTGCTGGCTCTTTGGGCGTGGGACCAGTCTCCAGACATATGGCCATTTTTGTGCCTGGCGTGACGCCATGTGGGAAAGGGTGGTTTTGAGGCCGAAGGCAGCAGGAAAGCCTGCAGCCCCCAGGTCTGTGGGGCTACGCAAGCGGTTCCCAAAGAGCTTTAGAACAAGGCATAGTTTTCCCTGCTGGCTCTTTGGGCGTGGGACCAATCTCCAGACATATGGCCATTTTTCTGCCTGGCGTGACGCCATGTGGGAAAGGGTGGTTTTAAGGCTGCAGGTGCCAGAAAAGCCTGCAGCCCCCAGGTGTGTGGGGCTACGCAAGCGGTTCCCAAAGAGCTTTAGAACAAGGCATAGTTTTCCCTGCTGGCTCTGTGGCCGTGGGACCAGTCTCCAGACATATGGCCATTTTTGGGCCTCGTGCGGGGCCAAGTGGGAAAGGGTGTTTTTGAGGCTGAAGGCAGGAGGAAAGCCTGCAGCCCCCAGGTGTGTGGGGCTACGCAAGCGGTTCCCAAAGAGCTTTAGTACAAGGCATAGTTTTCCCTGCTGGCTCTTTGGGCGTGGGACCAACCTCCAGACATATGGCCATTTTTCTGCCTGGCGTGACGCCATGTGGGAAAGGGTGGTTTTGAGGCTGCAGGTGCCAGAAAAGCCTGCAGCCCCCAGGTGTGTGGGGCTACGCAAGCGGTTCCCAAAGAGCTTTAGAACAAGGCATAGTTTTCCCTGCTGGCTCTTTGGGCGTGGGACCAGTCTCCAGACATATGGCCATTTTTGGGCCTGGCGCGGGGCCAAGTGGGAAAGGGTGGTTTTGAGGCTGAAGGCTGCAGGAAAGCCTGCAACCCCCAGGTCTGTGCGGCTACGCAAGCGGTTCCCAAAGAGCTTTAGAACAAGGCATAGTTTTCCCTGCTGGCTCTTTCGGCGTGGGACCAATCTCCAGACATATGGCCATTTTTTTGCCTGGCGTGACACCAAGTGGGAAAGGGTGGTTTTGAGGCTGAAGGCAGCAGGAAGGTCTGCAGCCCCCAGGTCTGTGGGGCCACGCAAGCGGTTCCCAAAGAGCTTTAGAACAAGGCATAGTTTTCCCTGCTGGCTTTTTCGGCGTGTGACCAGTCTCCAGAAAAATAGCCATTTTTGTGCCTGGCGCGACGCCAAGTGGGAAAGGGTGGTTTTGAGGCTGAAGGCAGCAGGAAAGCCTGCATCCCGCAGGTCTGTTGGGCCACGCAAGCGGTTCCCAAAGAGCTTTAGAACAAGGCATAGTTTTCCCTGCTGTCTCTTAGGGCGTGGGACCAATCTCCAGCCATATGGCCATTTTTGTGCCTGGCGCGGTGCCAAGTGGGAAAGGGTGGTTTTGAGGCTGAAGGCAGCAGGAAAGCCTGCACCCCCCAGGTCTGTGGGGCCACGCAAGCGGTTCCCAAAGAGCTTTAGAACAAGGCATAGTTTTCCCTGCTGGCTCTTTCGGCGTGGGACCAATCTCCAGACATATGGCCATTTTTTTGCCTGGCGTGACACCAAGTGGGAAAGGGTGGTTTTGAGGCTGAAGGCAGCAGGAAGGTCTGCAGCCCCCAGGTCTGTGGGGCCACGCAAGCGGTTCCCAAAGAGCTTTAGAACAAGGCATATTTTTCCCTGCTGGCTTTTTCGGCGTGTGACCAGTCTCCAGAAAAATAGCCATTTTTGTGCCTGGCGCGACGCCAAGTGGGAAAGGGTGGTTTTGAGGCTGAAGGCAGCAGGAAAGCCTGCATCCCCCAGGTCTGTGGGGCCACGCAAGCGGTTCCCAAAGAGCTTTAGAACAAGGCATAGTTTTCCCTGCTGTCTCTTAGGGCGTGGGACCAATCTCCAGCCATATGGCCATTTTTGTGCCTGGCGCGGTGCCAAGTGGGAAAGGGTGGTTTTGAGGCTGAAGGCAGCAGGAAAGCCTGCACCCCCCAGGTCTGTGGGGCCACGCAAGCGGTTCCCAAAGAGCTTTAGAACAAGGCATAGTTTTCCCTGCTGGCTCTTTGGGCGTGGGACCAGTCTCCAGACATATGGCCATTTTTGTGCCTGGCGTGACGCCATGTGGGAAAGGGTGGTTTTGAGGCCGAAGGCAGCAGGAAAGCCTGCAGCCCCCAGGTCTGTGGGGCTACGCAAGCGGTTCCCAAAGAGCTTTAGAACAAGGCATAGTTTTCCCTGCTGGCTCTTTGGGCGTGGGACCAATCTCCAGACATATGGCCATTTTTCTGCCTGGCGTGACGCCATGTGGGAAAGGGTGGTTTTAAGGCTGCAGGTGCCAGAAAAGCCTGCAGCCCCCAGGTGTGTGGGGCTACGCAAGCGGTTCCCAAAGAGCTTTAGAACAAGGCATAGTTTTCCCTGCTGGCTCTGTGGCCGTGGGACCAGTCTCCAGACATATGGCCATTTTTGGGCCTCGTGCGGGGCCAAGTGGGAAAGGGTGTTTTTGAGGCTGAAGGCAGGAGGAAAGCCTGCAGCCCCCAGGTGTGTGGGGCTACGCAAGCGGTTCCCAAAGAGCTTTAGTACAAGGCATAGTTTTCCCTGCTGGCTCTTTGGGCGTGGGACCAACCTCCAGACATATGGCCATTTTTCTGCCTGGCGTGACGCCATGTGGGAAAGGGTGGTTTTGAGGCTGCAGGTGCCAGAAAAGCCTGCAGCCCCCAGGTGTGTGGGGCTACGCAAGCGGTTCCCAAAGAGCTTTAGAACAAGGCATAGTTTTCCCTGCTGGCTCTTTGGGCGTGGGACCAGTCTCCAGACATATGGCCATTTTTGGGCCTGGCGCGGGGCCAAGTGGGAAAGGGTGGTTTTGAGGCTGAAGGCTGCAGGAAAGCCTGCAACCCCCAGGTCTGTGCGGCTACGCAAGCGGTTCCCAAAGAGCTTTAGAACAAGGCATAGTTTTCCCTGCTGGCTCTTTCGGCGTGGGACCAATCTCCAGACATATGGCCATTTTTTTGCCTGGCGTGACACCAAGTGGGAAAGGGTGGTTTTGAGGCTGAAGGCAGCAGGAAGGTCTGCAGCCCCCAGGTCTGTGGGGCCACGCAAGCGGTTCCCAAAGAGCTTTAGAACAAGGCATAGTTTTCCCTGCTGGCTTTTTCGGCGTGTGACCAGTCTCCAGAAAAATAGCCATTTTTGTGCCTGGCGCGACGCCAAGTGGGAAAGGGTGGTTTTGAGGCTGAAGGCAGCAGGAAAGCCTGCATCCCGCAGGTCTGTTGGGCCACGCAAGCGGTTCCCAAAGAGCTTTAGAACAAGGCATAGTTTTCCCTGCTGTCTCTTAGGGCGTGGGACCAATCTCCAGCCATATGGCCATTTTTGTGCCTGGCGCGGTGCCAAGTGGGAAAGGGTGGTTTTGAGGCTGAAGGCAGCAGGAAAGCCTGCACCCCCCAGGTCTGTGGGGCCACGCAAGCGGTTCCCAAAGAGCTTTAGAACAAGGCATAGTTTTCCCTGCTGGCTCTTTCGGCGTGGGACCAATCTCCAGACATATGGCCATTTTTGTGCCTGGCGCGGCGCCAAGTGGGAAAGGGTGGTTTTGAGGCTGAAGGCAGCAGGAAAGCCTGCAGCCCCCAGGTGTGTGGGGCTACGCAAGCCGTTCCCAAAGAGCTTTAGAACAAGGCATAGTTTTCCCTGCTGGCTCTTTGGGCGTGGGAGCAGCCTCCAGACATATGGCCATTTTTGGGCCTGGCGTGACGCCATGTGGGAAAGGGTGGTTTTGAGGCTGAAGGCAGCAGCAAGGTCTGCAGCCCCCAGGTCTGTGGGGCCACGCAAGCGGTTCCCAAAGAGCTTTAGAACAAGGCATAGTTTTCCCTGCTGGCTCTTTGGGCGTGGGACCAGTCTCCAGACATATGGCCATTTTTGTGCCTGGCGCAGCGCCAAGTGGGAAAGGGTGGTTTTGAGGCTGAAGGCAGCAGGAAAGCCTGTAGCCCCCAGGTGTGTGGGGCTACGCAAGCGGTTCCCAAAGAGCTTTAGAACAAGGCATAGTTTTCCCTGCTGGCTCTTTGGGCGTGGGACCAACCTCCAGACATATGGCCATTTTTGGGCCTGGCATGGCGCCAAGTGGGAAAGGGTGGTTTTGAGGCTGAAGGCAGCAGGAGAGCTTGCAGCCCCCAGGTGTGTGGGGCTACGCAAGCGGTTCCCAAAGAGCTTTAGAACAAGGCAGAGTTTTCCCTGCTGGCTCTTTGGGCGTGGGACCAATCTCCAGACATATGGCCATTTTTGGGCCTGGTGTGGCGCCAAGTGGGAAAGGGTGCCTTTGAGGCTGAAGGCAGCAGGAAAGCCTGCAGCCCCCAGGTGTGTGGGGCTACGCAAGCCATTCCCAAAGAGCTTTAGAACAAGGCATAGTTTTCCCTGCTGGCTCTTTGGGCGTGGGACCAATCTCCAGACATATGGCCATTTTTGGGCCTGGCGCGGCGCCATGTGGGAAAGGGTGGTTTTGAGGCTGAAGGCAGCAGGAAAGCCTGCAGCCCCCAGGTCTGTGGGGCTACGCAAGCGGTTCCCAAAGAGCTTTAGAACAAGGCATAGTTTTCCCTGCTGGCTCTTTGGGCGTGGGACCAGTCTCCAGACATATGGCCATTTTTGTGCCTGGAGCGAAGCCAAGTGGGAAAGGGTGGTTTTGAGGCTGAAGGCAGCAGGAAAGCCTGCAGCCCCCAGGTGTGTGGGGCTACGCAAGCGGTTCCCAAAGAGCTTTAGAACAAGGCATAGTTTTCCCTGCTGGCTCTGTGGCCGTGGGACCAGTCTCCACACATATGGCCATTTTTGTGCCTGGCGCGGGGCCAAGTGGGAAAGGGTGGTTTTGAGGCTGAAGGCAGCAGGAAAGCCTGCAGCCCCCAGGTGTGTGGGGCTACGCAAGCGGTTCCCAAAGAGCTTTAGTACAAGGCATAGTTTTCCCTGCTGGCTCTTTGGGCGTGGGACCAATCTCCAGACATATGGCCATTTTTGTGCCTGGCGTGACACCAAGTGGGAAAGGGTGGTTTTGAGTCTGAAGAGAGCAGGAAAGCCTGCAGCCCCCAGGTGTGTGGGGCTACGCAAGCGGTTCCCAAAGAGCTTTAGAACAAGGCATAGTTTTCCCTGCTGGCTCTTTGGGCGTGGGACCAACCTCCAGACATATGGCCATTTTTGTGCCTGGCGTGACGCCATGTGGGAAAGGGTGGTTTTGAGGCTGCAGGTGCCAGAAAAGCCTGCAGCCCCCAGGTGTGTGGGGCTACGCAAGCGGTTCCCAAAGAGCTTTAGAACAAGGCATAGTTTTCCCTGCTGGCTCTGTGGCCGTGGGACCAGTCTCCAGACATATGGCCATTTTTGGGCCTAGCGCGGGGCCAAGTGGGAAAGGGTGGTTTTGAGGATGAAGGCTGCAGGAAAGCCTGCAACCCCCAGGTCTGTGCGGCTACGCAAGCGGTTCCCAAAGAGCTTTAGAACAAGGCATAGTTTTCCCTGCTGGCTCTTTGGGCGTGGGACCAACCTCCAGACATATGGCCATTTTTGTGCCTGTCGTGACACCATGTGGGAAAGGGTGGTTTTGAGGCTGCAGGTGCCAGAAAAGCCTGCAGCCCCCAGGTCTGTGGGGCTACGCAAGCAGTTCCCAAAAAGCTTTAGAACAAGGCATAGTTTTCCCTGCTGGCTCTTTGGGCGTGGGACCAGTCTCCAGACATATGGCCATTTTTGGGCCTGGCGTGGCGCCAAGTGGGAAAGGGTGCCTTTGAGGCTGAAGAGAGCAGGAAAGCCTGCAGCCCTCAGGTGTGTGGGGCTACGCAAGCGGTTCCCAAAGAGCTTTAGAACAAGGCATAGTTTTCCCTGCTGGCTCTTTGGGCGTCGGACCAATAACCAGACATATGGTCATTTTTGTGCCTGGCACGGGGCCAAGTGGGAAAGGGTGGTTTTGAGGCTGAAGGCAGCAGGAAAGCCTGCAGCCCCCAGGTGTGTGGGGCTACGCAAGCGGTTCCCAAAGAGCTTTAGAACAAGGCATAGTTTTCCCTGCTGGCTCTTTGGGCGTGGGACCAACCTCCAGACATATGGCCATTTTTGTGCCTGGCGTGACGCCATGTGGGAAAGGGTGGTTTTGAGGCCGAAGGCAGCAGGAAAGCCTGCAGCCCCCAGGTGTGTGGGGCTACGCAAGCGGTTCCCAAAGAGCTTTAGAACAAGGCATAGTTTTCCCTGCTGGCTCTTTCGGCGTGGGACCAATCTCCAGACATATGGCCATTTTTGTGCCTGGCGTGACACCAAGTGGGAAAGGGTGGTTTTGAAGCTGAAGGCAGCAGGAAGGTCTGCAGCCCCCAGGTGTGTGGGGCTACGCAAGCGGTTCCCAAAGAGCTTTAGAACAAGGCATAGTTTTCCCTGCTGGCTCTTTGGGCGTGGGACCAGTCTCCAGACATATGGCCATGTTTGGGCCTGGCGTGGCGCCAAGTGGGAAAGGGTGCCTTTGAGGCTGCAGGTGCCAGAAAAGCCTGCAGCCCCCAGGTGTGTGGGGCTACGCAAGCGGTTCCCAAAGAGCTTTAGAACAAGGCATAGTTTTCCCTGCTGGCTCTTTGGGCGTCGGACCAATCTCCAGACATATGGTCATTTTTGTGCCTGGCACGGGGCCAAGTGGGAAAGGGTGGTTTTGAGGCTGAAGGCAGCAGGAAAGCCTGCAGCCCCCAGGTGTGTGGGGCTACGCAAGCGGTTCCCAAAGAGCTTTAGAACAAGGCATAGTTTTCCCTGCTGGCTCTTTGGGCGTGGGACCAGTCTCCAGACATATGGCCATTTTTCTGCCTGGCGTGACGCCATGTGGGAAAGGGTGGTTTTGAGGCTGCAGGTGCCAGAAAAGCCTGCAGCCCCCAGGTGTGTGGGGCTACGCAAGCGGTTCCCAAAGAGCTTTAGAACAAGGCATAGTTTTCCCTGCTGGCTCTGTGGCCGTGGGACCAGTCTCCAGACATATGGCCATTTTTGGGCCTGGCGCGGGGCCAAGTGGGAAAGGGTGGTTTTGAGGCTGAAGGCTGCAGGAAAGCCTGCAACCCCCAGGTCTGTGCGGCTACGCAAGCGGTTCCCAAAGAGCTTTAGAACAAGGCATAGTTTTCCCTGCTGGCTCTTTCGGCGTGGGACCAATCTCCAGACATATGGCCATTTTTTTGCCTGGCGTGACACCAAGTGGGAAAGGGTGGTTTTGAGGCTGAAGGCAGCAGGAAGGTCTGCAGCCCCCAGGTCTGTGGGGCCACGCAAGCGGTTCCCAAAGAGCTTTAGAACAAGGCATAGTTTTCCCTGCTGGCTTTTTCGGCGTGTGACCAGTCTCCAGAAAAATAGCCATTTTTGTGCCTGGCGCGACGCCAAGTGGGAAAGGGTGGTTTTGAGGCTGAAGGCAGCAGGAAAGCCTGCATCCCCCAGGTCTGTGGGGCCACGCAAGCGGTTCCCAAAGAGCTTTAGAACAAGGCATAGTTTTCCCTGCTGGCTCTTTGGGCGTGGGACCAACCTCCAGACATATGGCCATTTTTGGGCCTGGCGCGGCGCCAAGTGGGAAAGGGTGGTTTTGAGGCTGAAGGCAGCAGGAGAGCTTGCAGCCCCAAGGTCTGTGGGGCTACGCAAGCGGTTCCCAAAGAGCTTTAGAACAAGGCATAGTTTTCCCTGCTGGCTCTTTGGGCGTGGGACCAATCTCCAGACATATGGCCATTTTTGGGCCTGGTGTGGCGCCAAGTGGGAAAGGGTGCCTTTGAGGCTGAAGGCAGCAGGAAAGCCTGCAGCCCCCAGGTGTGTGGGGCTACGCAAGCCATTCCCAAAGAGCTTTAGAACAAGGCATAGTTTTCCCTGCTGGCTCTTTGGGCGTGGGACCAACCTCCAGACATATGGCCATTTTTGGGCCTGGCGCGGCGCCAAGTGGGAAAGGGTGGTTTTGAGGCTGAAGGCAGCAGGAGAGCTTGCAGCCCCAAGGTCTGTGGGGCTACGCAAGCGGTTCCCAAAGAGCTTTAGAACAAGGCATAGTTTTCCCTGCTGGCTCTTTGGGCGTGGGACCAATCTCCAGACATATGGCCATTTTTGGGCCTGGTGTGGCGCCAAGTGGGAAAGGGTGCCTTTGAGGCTGAAGGCAGCAGGAAAGCCTGCAGCCCCCAGGTGTGTGGGGCTACGCAAGCCATTCCCAAAGAGCTTTAGAACAAGGCATATTTTTCCCTGCTGGCTCTTTGGGCGTGGGACCAATCTCCAGACATATGGCCATTTTTGGGCCTGGCGCGGGGCCAAGTGGGAAAGGGTGGTTTTGAGTCTGAAGGCAGTAGGAAAGCCTGCAGCCCCCAGGTGTGTGGGGCTACGCAAGCGGTTCCCAAAGCGCTTTAGAACAAGGCATAGTTTTCCCTGCTGGCTCTTTGGGCGTGGGACCAGTCTCCAGACATATGGCCATTTTTGTGCCTGGAGCGAAGCCAAGTGGGAAAGGGTGTTTTTGAGGCTGAAGGCAGCAGGAAAGCCTGCAGCCCCCAGGTGTGTGGGGCTACGCAAGAGGTTCCCAAAGAGCTTTAGAACAAGGCATAGTTTTCCCTGCTGGCTCTTTGGGCGTGGGACCAGTCTCCAGACATATGGCCATTTTTGTGCCTGGCGCGGGGCCAAGTGGGAAAGGGTGTTTTTGAGGCTGAAGGCAGCAGGAAAGCCTGCAGCCCCCAGGTGTGTGGGGCTACGCAAGTGGTTCCCAAAGAGCTTTAGAACAAGGCATAGTTTTCCCTGCTGGCTCTTTGGGCGTGGGACCAACCTCCAGACATATGGCCATTTTTGTGCCTGGCGCAGCGCCAAGTGGGAAAGGGTGGTTTTGAGGCTGAAGGCAGCAGGAAAGCCTGCAGCCCCCAGGTGTGTGGGGCTACGCAAGCGGTTCCCAAAGAGCTTTAGAACAAGGCATAGTTTTCCCTGCTGGCTCTTTGGGCGTGGGACCTATCTCCAGACATATGGCCATTTTTGGGCCTGGCGCGGCGCCAAGTGGGAAAGGGTGGTTTTGAGGCTGAAGGCAGCAGGAGAGCTTGCAGCCCCAAGGTCTGTGGGGCTACGCAAGCGGTTCCCAAAGAGCTTTAGAACAAGGCATAGTTTTCCCTGCTGGCTCTTTCGGCGTGGGACCAGTCTCCAGAAATATAGCCATTTTTGTGCCTGGCGCGACGCCAAGTGGGAAAGGGTGGTTTTGAGGCTGAAGGCAGCAGGAAAGTCTGCAGCCCGCAGGTGTGTGGGGCCACGCAAGCGGTTCCCAAAGAGCTTTAGAACAAGGCATAGTTTTCCCTGCTGGCTCTTTGGGCGTGGGACCAGTCTCCAGACATATGGCCATTTTTGTGCCTGGCGTGACACCAAGTGGGAAAGGGTGGTTTTGAGGCTGAAGGCAGCAGGAAAGCCTGCAGCCCCCAGGTGTGTGGGGCTACGCAAGCGGTTCCCAAAGAGCTTTAGAACAAGGCATAGTTTTCCCTGCTGGCTCTTTGGGCGTGGGACCAATCTCCAGACATATGGCCATTTTTGGGCCTGGCGCGGCGCCAAGTGGGAAAGGGTGGTTTTGAGGCTGAACGCAGCAGGAGAGCTTGCAGCCCCAAGGTCTCTGGGGCTACGCAAGCCGTTCCCAAAGAGCTTTAGAACAAGGCATAGTTTTCCCTGCTGGCTCTTTGGGCGTGGGACCAGTCTCCAGACATATGGCCATTTTTGGGCCTGGCGCGGCACCAAGTGGGAAAGGGTGCCTCTGAGGCTGAAGGCAGCAGGAAAGCCTGCAGCCCCCAGGTGTGTGGGGCTACGCAAGCCGTTCCCAAAGAGCTTTAGAACAAGGCATAGTTTTCCCTGCTGGCTCTTTGAGCGTGTGACCAACCTCCAGACATATGGCCATTTTTGTGCCTGGCGCGGTGCCAAGTGGGAAAGGGTGGTTTTGAGGCTGAAGGCAGCAGGAAAGCCTGCAGCCCCCAGGTGTGTGGGGCTACGCAAGCGGTTCCCAAAGAGCTTTAAAACAAGGCATAGTTTTCCCTGCTGGCTCTTTGGGCGTGGGACCAATCTCCAGACATATGGCCATTTTTGGGCCTGGCGCGGCGCCAAGTGGGAAAGGGTGGTTTTGAGGCTGAAGGCAGCAGGAAAGCCTGCAGCCCCCAGGTGTGTGGGGCCACGCAAGCGGTTCCCAAAGAGCTTTAGAACAAGGCATAGTTTTCCCTGCTGGCTCTTTGGGCGTGGGACCAACCTCCAGACATATGGCCATTTTTGTGCCTGGCGCGGCGCCAAGTGGGAAATGGTGGTTTTGAGGCTGAAGGCAGCAGGAAAGCCTGCAGCCCCCAGGTCTGTGGGGCTACGCAAGCGGTTCCCAAAGAGCTTTAGAACAAGGCATAGTTTTCCCTGCTGGCTCTTTCGGCGTGGGACCAACCTCCAGACATATGGCCATTTTTGTGCCTGGCGTGACACCAAGTGGGAAAGGGTGGTTTTGAGGCTGAAGGCAGCAGGAAAGCCTGCAGCCCCCAGGTGTGTGGGGCTACGCAAGCCGTTCCCAAAGAGCTTTAGAACAAGGCATAGTTTTCCCTGCTGGCTCTTTGGGCGTGGGACCAGTCTCCAGACATATGGCCATTTTTGGGCCTGGCGCGGGGCCAAGTGGGAAAGGGTGGTTTTGAGGCTGAAGGTAGCAGGAGAGCTTGCAGCCCCCAGGTGTGTGGGGCTACGCAAGCGGTTCCCAAAGAGCTTTAGAACAAGGCATAGTTTTCCCTGCTGGCTCTTTGGGCGTGGGACCAGTCTCCAGACATATGGCCATTTTTGGGCCTGGCGCGGCACCAAGTGGGAAAGGGTGCCTCTGAGGCTGAAGAGAGCAGGAAAGCCTGCAGCCCCCAGGTGTGTGGGGCTACGCAAGCGGTTCCCAAAGAGCTTTAGAACAAGGCATAGTTTTCCCTGCTGGCTCTTTTGGCGTGGAACCAATCTTCAGATATATGGCCATTTTTGGGCCTGGCGCGGCGCCAAGTGGGAAAGGGTGGTTTTGAGGCTGAAGGCAGTAGGAAAGCCTGTAGCCCCCAGGTGTGTGGGGCTACGCAAGCGGTTCCCAAAGAGCTTTAGAACAAGGCATAGTTTTCCCTGCTGGCTCTTTGGGCGTGGGACCAACCTCCAGACATATGGCCATTTTTGTGCCTGGCGTGACGCCAAGTGGGAAAGGGTGGTTTTGAGGCTGAAGGCAGCAGGAAAGCCTGCAGCCCCCAGGTGTGTGGGGCTACGCAAGCGGTTCCCAAAGAGCTTTAGTACAAGGCATAGTTTTCCCTGCTGGCTCTTTCGGCGTGGGACCAATCTCCAGACATATGGCCATTTTTGGGCCTGGCGTGACACCAAGTGGGAAAGGGTGGTTTTGAGGCTGAAGAGAGTAGGAAAGCCTGCAGCCCCCAGGTGTGTGGGGCTACTCAAGCCGTTCCCAAAGAGCTTTAGAACAAGGCATAGTTTTCCCTGCTGGCTCCTTGAGCGTGTGACCAGCCTCCAGACATATGGCCATTTTTGGGCCTGCCGCGGCGCCAAGTGGGAAAGGGTGGTTTTGAGGCTGAAGGCAGCAGGAAAGCCTGCAGCCCCCAGGTGTGTGGGGCTACGCAAGTGGTTCCCAAAGAGCTTTAGAACAAGGCATAGTTTTCCCTGCTGGCTCTTTGGGAAAGGGACCAACCTCCAGACATAGGGCCATTTTTGTGCCTGGCGCAGCGCCAAGTGGGAAAGGGTGGTTTTGAGGCTGAAGGCAGCAGGAAAGCCTGTAGCTCCCAGGTGTGTGGGGCTACGCAAGCGGTTCCCAAAGAGCTTTAGTACAAGGCATAGTTTTCCCTGCTGGCTCTTTGGGCGTGGGACCAGTCTCCAGACATATGGCCATTTTTGGGCCTGGCGTGGCGCCAATTCGGAAAGGGTGCCTTTGAGGCTGAAGAGAGCAGGAAAGCCTGCAGCCCCCAGGTCTGTGGGGCTACGAAAGCGGTTCCCAAAGAGCTTTAGAACAAGGCATAGTTTTCCCTGCTGGCTCTTTGGGCGTGGGACCAACCTCCAGACATATGGCCATTTTTGTGCCTGGCGTGACGCCATGTGGGAAAGGGTGGTTTTGAGGTCGAAGGCAGCAGGAAAGCCTGCAGCCCCCAGGTGTGTGGGGCTACGCAAGCGGTTCCCAAAGAGCTTTAGAACAAGGCATAGTTTTCCCTGCTGGCTCTTTGGGTGTGGGACCAATCTCCAGACATATGGCCATTTTTGTGCCTGGCGTGACGCCATGTGGGAAAGGGTGGTTTTGAGGCTGCAGCTGCCAGAAAAGCCTGCAGCCCCCAGGTGTGTGGGGCTACGCAAGCGGTTCCCAAAGAGCTTTAGAACAAGGCATAGTTTTCCCTGCTGGCTCTGTGGCCGTGGGACCAGTCTCCAGACATATGGCCATTTTTGTGCCTCGCGCGGGGCCAAGTGGGAAAGGGTGGTTTTGAGGCTGAAGGCAGCAGGAAAGCCTGCAGCCCCCAGGTGTGTGCGACTACGCAAGCGGTTCCCAAAGAGCTTTAGAACAAGGCATAGTTTTCCCTGCTGGCTCTTTCGGCGTGGGACCAATCTCCAGACATATGGCCATTTTTTTGCCTGGCGTGACACCAAGTGGGAAAGGGTGGTTTTGAGGCTGAAGGCAGCAGGAAGGTCTGCAGCCCCCAGGTGTGTGGGGCTACGCAAGCGGTTCCCAAAGAGCTTTAGAACAAGGCATAGTTTTCCCTGCTGGCTCTTTCGGCGTGGGACCAGTCTCCAGACATATGGCCATTTTTGGGCCTCGCGCAGCGCCATGTGGGAAAGGGTGGTTTTGAGGCTGAAGGCAGCAGGAAAGCCTGCAGCCCCCAGGTGTGTGGGGCTACGCAAGCAGTTCCCAAAGAGCTTTAGAACAAGGCATAGTTTTCCCTGCTGGCTCTTTGGGCGTGGGACCAGTCTCCAGACATATGGCCATTTTTGGGCCTGGCGTGGCGCCAAGTGGGAAAGGGTGCCTTTGAGGCTGAAAAGAGCAGGAAAGCCTGCAGCCCCCAGGTGTGTGGGGCTACGCAAGCGGTTCCCAAAGAGATTTAGAACAAGGCATAGTTTTCCCTGCTGGCTCTTTGGGAAAGGGACCAATCTCCAGACATGTGGTCATTTTTGTGCCTGGCACGGGGCCAAGTGGGAAAGGGTGGTTTTGAGGCTGAAGGCAGCAGGAAAGCCTGCAGCCCCCAGGTCTGTGGGGCTACGCAAGCGGTTCCCAAAGAGCTTTAGAACAAGGCATAGTTTTCCCTGCTGGCTCTTTGGGCGTGGGACCAATCTCCAGACATATGGCCATTTTTGTGCCTGGCGTGTCGGCATGTATGAAAGGGTGGTTTTGAGGCTGAAGGCAGCAGGAAGGTCTGCAGCTCCCAGGTGTGTGGGGCTACGCAAGCGGTTCCCAAAGAGCTTTAGAACAAGGCATAGTTTTCCCTGCTGGCTCTTTGGGCGTGGGACCAATCTCCACACATATGGCCATTTTTGTGCCTGTCGTGACACCATGTGGGAAAGGGTGGTTTTGAGGCTGAAGGCAGCAGGAAAGCCTGCAGCCCCCAGGTGTGTGGGGCTACGCAAGCGGTTCCCAAAGAGCTTTAGAACAAGGCATAGTTTTCCCTGCTGGCTCTTTGGGCGTGGGACCAATCTCCAGACATATGGCCATTTTTGTGCCTGGTGTGACGCCATGTGGGAAAGGGTGGTTTTGAGGCTGCAGGTGCCAGAAAAGCCTGCAGCCCCCAGGTGTGTGGGGCTACGCAAGCCGTTCCCAAAGAGCTTTAGAACAAGGCATAGTTTTCCCTGCTGGCTCTTTGGGAAAGGGACCAGTCTCCAGACATATGGCCATTTTTGGGCCTGGTGCGGCGCCAAGTGGGAAAGGGTGGTTTTGAGGCTGAAGGCAGCAGGAAAGCCTGTAGCCCCCAGGTGTGTGGGGCTACGCAAGCGGTTCCCAAAGAGCTTTAGAACAAGGCATAGTTTTCCCTGCTGGCTCTTTGGGCGTGGGACCAACCTCCAGACATATGGCCATTTTTGGGCCTGGTGCGGTGCCAAGTGGGAAAGGGTGGTTTTGAGGCTGAAGGCAGCAGGAAAGCCTGCAGCCCCCAGGTGTGTGGGGCTACGCAAGCGGTTCACAAAGAGCTTTAGAATAAGGCATAGTTTTCCCTGCTGGCTCTTGGGCGTGGGACCAGTCTCCAGACATATGGCCATTTTTGGGCCTGGCACGGCGCCAAGTGGGAAAGGGTGTTTTTGAGGCTGAAGGCAGCAGGAAAGCTTGCAGCCCCCAGGTGTGTGGGGCTATGCAAGCGGTTCCCAAAGAGCTTTAGAACAAGGCATAGTTTTCCCTGCTGGCTCTTTTGGCGTGGGACCAATCTCCAGACATATGGCCATTTTTTTGCCTGGCGCAGCGACAAGTGGGAAAGGGTGGTTTTGAGGCTGAAGGCAGCAGGAAAGCCTGTAGCCCCCAGGTGTGTGGGGCTACGCAAGCGGTTCCCAAAGAGCTTTAGTACAAGGCATAGTTTTCCCTGCTGGCTCTTTTGGCGTGGGACCAATCTCCAGACATATGGCCATTTTTGTGCCTGGTGTGACACCAAGTGGGAAAGGGTGGTTTTGAGGCTGAAGAGAGCAGGAAAGCCTGCAGCCCCCAGGTGTGTGGGGCTACGCAAGCCGTTCCCAAAGAGCTTTAGAACAAGGCATAGTTTTCCCTGCTGGCTCTTTGAGCGTGTGACCAACCTCCAGACATATGGCCATTTTTGTGCCTGTCGTGACACCATGTGGGAAAGGGTGGTTTTGAGGCTGCAGGTGCCAGAAAAGCCTGCAGCCCCCAGGTGTGTGGGGCTACGCAAGCGGTTCCCAAAGAGCTTTAGAACAAGGCATAGTTTTCCCTGCTGGCTCTTTGAGCGTGGGACCAGTCTCCAGACATATGGCCATTTTTAGGACTCGCGCAGCGCCATGTGGGAAAGGGTGGTTTTGAGGCTGAAGGCAGCAGGAAAGCCTGCACCCCCCTGGTCTGTGGGGCTACGCAAGCGGTTCCCAAAGAGCTTTAGAACAAGGCATAGTTTTCCCTGCTGGCTCTTTGGGCGTGGGACCAATCTCCAGACATATGGCCATTTTTGGGCCTGGCGTGGCGCCAAGTGGGAAAGGGTGCCTTTGAGGCTGAAGAGAGCAGGAAAGCCTGCAGCCCCCAGGTGTGTGGGGCTACGCAAGCGGTTCCCAAAGAGCTTTAGAACAAGGCATAGTTTTCCCTGCTGGCTCTTTGGGTGTGGGACCAATCTCCAGACATATGGCCATTTTTGTGCCTGGCGTGACACCAAGTGGGAAAGGGTGGTTTTGAGGCTGAAGGCAGCAGGAAAGCCTGCAGCCCCCAGGTCTGTGCGGCTACGCAAGCGGTTCCCAAAGAGCTTTAGTACAAGGCATAGTTTTCCCTGCTGGCTCTTTGGGCGTGGGACCAGTCTCCAGACATATGGCCATTTTTTTGCCTGGCACGGCGCCAAGTGGGAAAGGGTGGTTTTGAGGCTGAAGGCAGCAGGAAAGCCTGCAGCCCCCAGGTGTGTGGGGCTACGCAAGCGGTTCCCAAAGAGCTTTAGAACAAGGCATAGTTTTCCCTGCTGGCTCTTTGGGCGTGGGACCAATCTCCAGACATATGGCCATTTTTGTGCCTGGCGCGACGCCAAGTGGGAAAGGGTGGTTTTGAGGCTGAAGGCAGCAGGAAAGCCTGCACCCCCCTGGTCTGTGGGGCTACGCAAGCGGTTCCCAAAGAGCTTTAGAACAAGGCATAGTTTTCCCTGCTGGCTCTTTGGGCGTGGGACCAATCTCCAGACATATGGCCATTTTTGGGCCTGGCATGGCGCCAAGTGGGAAAGGGTGCCTTTGAGGCTGCAGGTGCCAGAAAAGCCTGCAGCCCCCAGGTGTGTGGGGCTACGCAAGCGGTTCCCAAAGAGCTTTAGAACAAGGCATAGTTTTCCCTGCTGGCTCTGTGGCCGTGGGACCAGTCTCCAGAAATATGGCCATTTTGGGGCCTCGCGCGGGGCCAAGTGGGAAAGGGTGGTTTTGAGGCTGAAGGCAGCAGGAAAGCCTGCAGCCCCCAGGTCTGTGCGGCTACGCAAGCGGTTCCCAAAGAGCTTTAGTACAAGGCATAGTTTTCCCTGCTGGCTCTTTGGGAAAGGGACCAGTCTCCAGACATATGGCCATTTTTGGGCCTGGCACGGCGCCAAGTGGGAAAGGGTGGTTTTGAGGCTGAAGGCAGCAGGAAAGCCTGCAGCCCCCAGGTGTGTGGGGCTACGCAAGCGGTTCCCAAAGAGCTTTAGAACAAGGCATAGTTTTCCCTGCTGGCTCTTTGGGCGTGGGACCAATCTCCAGACATATGGCCATTTTTGTGCCTGGCGCGACGCCAAGTGGGAAAGGGTGGTTTTGAGGCTGAAGGCAGCAGGAAAGTCTGCAGCCCGCAGGTCTGTGGGGCCACGCAAGCGGTTCCCAAAGAGCTTTAGAACAAGGCATAGTTTTCCCTGCTGGCTTTTTCGGCGTGGGACCAGTCTCCAGAAAAATAGCCATTTCTGTGCCTGGCGCGACGCCAAGTGGGACAGGGTGGTTTTGAGGCCGAAGGCAGCAGGAAAGCCTGCAGCCCCCAGGTCTGTGGGGCCACGCAAGCGGTTCCCAAAGAGCTTTAGAACAAGGCATAGTTTTCCCTGCTGGCTCTTTCGGCGTGGGACCAATCTCCAGCCATATGGCCATTTTTGTGCCTGGCGCGTCGCCAAGTGGGAAAGGGTGGTTTTGAGGCTGAAGGCAGCAGGAAAGCCTGCAGCCCCCAGGTCTGTGGGGCTACGCAAGCGGTTCCCAAAGAGCTTTAGAACAAGGCATAGTTTTCCCTGCTGGCTCTTTGGGCGTGGGACCAACCTCCAGACATATGGCCATTTTTGTGCCTGGCACGGGTCCAAGTGGGAAAGGGTGGTTTTGAGGCTGAAGGCAGCAGGAAAGCCTGCAGCCCCCAGGTGTGTGGGGCTACGCAAGCAGTTCCCAAAGAGCTTTAGAACAAGGCATAGTTTTCCCTGCTGGCTCTTTGGGCGTGGGACCAACCTCCAGACATATGGCCATTTTTGTGCCTGGCGTGGCGCCAAGTGGGAAAGGGTGCCTTTGAGGCTGAAGAGAGCAGGAAAGCCTGCAGCCCCCAGGTGTGTGGGGCTACGCAAGCCGTTCCCAAAGAGCTTTAGAACAAGGCATAGTTTTCCCTGCTGGCTCTTTGAGCGTGTGACCAACCTCCAGACATATGGCCATTTTTGGGCCTGGCGCGGCGCCAAGTGGGAAAGGGTGGTTTTGAGGCTGAAGGCAGCAGGAAAGCCTGCAGCCCCCAGATGTGTGGGGCTACGCAAGCGGTTCCCAAAGAGCTTTAGAACAAGGCATAGTTTTCCCTGCTGGCTCTTTGGGCGTGGGACCAACCTCCAGACATATGGCCATTTTTGTGCCTGGCGCAGCGCCAAGTGGGAAAGGGTGGTTTTGAGGCTGAAGGCAGCAGGAAAGCCTGTAGCCCCCAGGTGTGTGGGGCTACGCAAGCGGTTCCCAAAGAGCTTTAGAACAAGGCATAGTTTTCCCTGCTGGCTCTGTGGCCGTGGGACCAGTCTCCAGAAATATGGCCATTTTTGGGCCTCGGGCGGGGCCAAGTGGGAAAGGGTGGTTTTGAGGCTGAAGAGAGCAGGAAAGCCTGCAGCCCCCAGGTGTGTGGGGCTACGCAAGCGGTTCCCAAAGAGCTTTAGAACAAGGCATAGTTTTCCCTGCTGGCTCTTTGGGCGTGGGACCAATCTCCAGACATATGGCCATTTTTGGGCCTGGCATGGCGCCAAGTGGGAAAGGGTGGTTTTGAGGCCGAAGGCAGCAGGAAAGCCTGCAGCCCCCAGGTGTGTGGGGCTACGCAAGCGGTTCCCAAAGAGCTTTAGAACAAGGCATAGTTTTCCCTGCTGGCTCTTTGGGTGTGGGACCAATCTCCAGACATATGGCCATTTTTCTGCCTGGCGTGACGCCATGTGGGAAAGGGTGGTTTTGAGGCTGCAGGTGCCAGAAAAGCCTGCAGCCCCCAGGTGTGTGGGGCTACGCAAGCGGTTCCCAAAGAGCTTTAGAACAAGGCATAGTTTTCCCTGCTGGCTCTTTGGGCGTGGGACCAGTCTCCAGACATATGGCCATTTTTGTGCCTGGCGCGGGGCCAAGTGGGAAAGGGTGGTTTTGAGGCTGAAGGCAGCAGGAAAGCCTGTAGCCCCCAGGTGTGTGGGGCTACGCAAGCGGTTCCCAAAGAGCTTTAGAACAAGGCATAGTTTTCCCTGCTGGCTCTTTGGGCGTGGGACCAATCTCCAGACATATGGCCATTTTTGTGCCTGGCATGGCGCCAAGTGGGAAAGGGTGCCTTTGAGGCTGCAGGTGCCAGAAAAGCCTGCAGCCCCCAGGTGTGTGGGGCTACGCAAGCGGTTCCCAAAGAGCTTTAGAACAAGGCATAGTTTTCCCTGCTGGCTCTGTGGCCGTGGGACCTGTCTCCAGAAATATGGCCATTTTGGGGCCTCGCGCGGGGCCAAGTGGGAAAGGGTGGTTTTGAGGCTGAAGGCAGCAGGAAAGCCTGCAGCCCCCAGGTCTGTGCGGCTACGCAAGCGGTTCCCAAAGAGCTTTAGTACAAGGCATAGTTTTCCCTGCTGGCTCTTTGGGAAAGGGACCAGTCTCCAGACATATGGCCATTTTTGGGCCTGGCACGGCGCCAAGTGGGAAAGGGTGGTTTTGAGGCTGAAGGCAGCAGGAAAGCCTGCAGCCCCCAGGTGTGTGGGGCTACGCAAGCGGTTCCCAAAGAGCTTTAGAACAAGGCATAGTTTTCCCTGCTGGCTCTTTGGGCGTGGGACCAATCTCCAGACATATGGCCATTTTTGTGCCTGGCGCGACGCCAAGTGGGAAAGGGTGGTTTTGAGGCTGAAGGCAGCAGGAAAGTCTGCAGCCCGCAGGTCTGTGGGGCCACGCAAGCGGTTCCCAAAGAGCTTTAGAACAAGGCATAGTTTTCCCTGCTGGCTTTTTCGGCGTGGGACCAGTCTCCAGAAAAATAGCCATTTCTGTGCCTGGCGCGGCGCCAAGTGGGACAGGGTGGTTTTGAGGCTGAAGGCAGCAGGAAAGCCTGCAGCCCCCAGGTCTGTGGGGCCACGCAAGCGGTTCCCAAAGAGCTTTAGAACAAGGCATAGTTTTCCCTGCTGGCTCTTTGGGCGTGGGACCAGTCTCCAGACATATGGCCATTTTTGTGCCTGGCGCGGCGCCAAGTGGGAAAGGGTGGTTTTGAGGCTGAAGGCAGCAGGAAAGCCTGCAGCCCCAAGGTCTGTGGGGCTACGCAAGCGGTTCCCAAAGAGCTTTAGAACAAGGCATAGTTTTCCCTGCTGGCTCTTTGGGCGTGGGACCAATCTCCAGACATATGGCCATTTTTGTGCCTGGCGCGACGCCAAGTGGGAAAGGGTGGTTTTGAGGCTGAAGGCAGCAGGAAAGCCTGCAGCCCCCAGGTGTGTGGGGCTACGCAAGCGGTTCCCAAAGAGCTTTAGAACAAGGCATAGTTTTCCCTGCTGGCTCTTTGGGCGTGGAACCAATCTTCAGATATATGGCCATTTTTGGGCCTGGCGCGGCGCCAAGTGGGAAAGGGTGGTTTTGAGGCTGAAGGCAGCAGGAAAGCCTGCAGCCCCCAGGTCTGTGGGGCTACGCAAGCGGTTCCCAAAGAGCTTTAGAACAAGGCATAGTTTTCCCTGCTGGCTCTTTGGGCGTGGGACCAACCTCCAGACATATGGCCATTTTTGTGCCTGGCACGGGGCCAAGTGGGAAAGGGTGGTTTTGAGGCTGAAGGCAGCAGGAAAGCCTGCAGCCCCCAGGTGTGTGGGGCTACGCAAGCGGTTCCCAAAGAGCTTTAGAACAAGGCATAGTTTTCCCTGCTGGCTCTTTGGGTGTGGGACCAACCACCAGACATATGGCCATTTTTGTGCCTGGCGTGGCGCCAAGTGGGAAAGGGTGCCTTTGAGGCTGAAGAGAGCAGGAAAGCCTGCAGCCCCCAGGTGTGTGGGGCTACGCAAGCCGTTCCCAAAGAGCTTTAGAACAAGGCATAGTTTTCCCTGCTGGCTCTTTGAGCGTGTGACCAACCTCCAGACATATGGCCATTTTTGGGCCTGGCGCGGCGCCAAGTGGGAAAGGGTGGTTTTGAGGCTGTAGGCAGCAGGAAAGCCTGCAGCCCCCAGGTGTGTGGGGCTACGCAAGCGGTTCCCAAAGAGCTTTAGAACAAGGCATAGTTTTCCCTGCTGGCTCTTTGGGCGTGGGACCAACCTCCAGACATATGGCCATTTTTGTGCCTGGCGCAGCGCCAAGTGGGAAAGGGTGGTTTTGAGGCTGAAGGCAGCAGGAAAGCCTGTAGCCCCCAGGTGTGTGGGGCTACGCAAGGGGTTCCCAAAGAGCTTTAGAACAAGGCATAGTTTTCCCTGCTGGCTCTTTGGGCGTGGGACCAGTCTCCAGACATATGGCCATTTTTGTGCCTGGCGTGGCGCCAAGCGGGAAAGGGTGCCTTTGAGGCTGAAGAGAGCAGGAAAGCCTGCAGCCCCCAGGTGTGTGGGGCTACGCAAGCCGATCCCAAAGAGCTTTAGAACAAGGCATAGTTTTCCCTGCTGGCTCTTTGGGCGTTGGACCAACCTCCAGACATATGGCCATTTTTGTGCCTGGCGTGACGCCATGTGGGAAAGGGTGGTTTTGAGGCCGAAGGCAGCAGGAAAGCCTGCAGCCCCCAGGTGTGTGGGGCTACGCAAGCGGTTCCCAAAGAGCTTTAGAACAAGGCATAGTTTTCCCTGCTGGCTCTTTGGGTGTGGGACCAATCTCCAGACATATGGCCATTTTTGTGCCTGGCGTGACGCCATGTGGGAAAGGGTGGTTTTGAGGCTGCAGCTGCCAGAAAAGCCTGCAGCCCCCAGGTGTGTGGGGCTACGCAAGCGGTTCCCAAAGAGCTTTAGAACAAGGCATAGTTTTCCCTGCTGGCTCTGTGGCCGTGGGACCAGTCTCCAAACATATGGCCATTTTTGGGGCTCGCGCGGGGCCAAGTGGGAAAGGGTGGTTTTGAGGCTGAAGGCAGCAGGAAAGCCTGCAGCCCCCAGGTGTGTGGGGCTACGCAAGCAGTTCCCAAAGAGCTTTAGAACAAGGCATAGTTTTCCCTGCTGGCTCTTTGGGCGTGGGACCAGTCTCCAGACATATGGTCATTTTTGTGCCTGGCACGGGGCCAAGTGGGAAAGGGTGGTTTTGAGGCTGAAGGCAGCAGGAAAGCCTGCAGCCCCCAGGTGTGTGGGGCTACGCAAGCGGTTCCCAAAGAGCTTTAGAACAAGGCATAGTTTTCCCTGCTGGCTCTTTGGGCGTGGGACCAATCTCCAGACATATGGCCATTTTTGTGCCTGGCGTGACGCCATGTGGGAAAGGGTGGTTTTGAGGCCGAAGGCAGCAGGAAAGCCTACAGCCCCCAGGTGTGTGGGGCTACGCAAGCGGTTCCCAAAGAGCTTTAGAACAAGGCATAGTTTTCCCTGCTGGCTCTTTGGGCGTGGACCAATCTCCAGCCATATGGCCATTTTTCTGCCTGGCGTGACGCCATGTGGGAAAGGGTGTTTTTGAGATGCAGGTGCCAGAAAAGCCTGCAGCCCCCAGGTGTGTGGGGCTACGCAAGCCGTTCCCAAAGAGCTTTAGAACAAGGCATAGTTTTCCCTGCTGGCTCTTTGGGAAAGGGACCAGTCTCCAGACATATGGCCATTTTTGGGCCTGGCACGGCGCCAAGTGGGAAAGGGTGGTTTTGAGGCTGAAGAGAGCAGGAAAGCCTGCAGCCCCCAGGTGTGTGGGGCTACGCAAGCGGTTCCCAAAGAGCTTTAGAACAAGGCATAGTTTTCCCTGCTGGCTCTTTGGGCGTGGGACCAGTCTCCAGACATATGGCCATTTTTGTGCCTGGCGCAGCGACAAGTGGGAAAGGGTGGTTTTGAGGCTGAAGGCAGCAGGAAAGCCTGTAGCCCCCAGGTGTGTGGGGCTATGCAAGCGGTTCCCAAAGAGCTTTAGAACAAGGCATAGTTTTCCCTGCTGGCTCTTTGGGCGTGGGACCAATCTCCAGACATATGGCCATTTTTGTGCCTGGCGTGACGCCATGTGGGAAAGGGTGGTTTTGAGGCTGAAGGCAGCAGGAAAGCCTGCAGCCCCCAGGTGTGTGGGGCTACGCAAGCGGTTCCCAAAGAGCTTTAGAACAAGGCATAGTTTTCCCTGCTGGCTCTTTGGGCGTGGGACCAACCTCCAGACATATGGCCATTTTTGGGCCTGGCGCGGCGCCAAGTGGGAAAGGGTGGTTTTGAGGCTGAAGGCAGCAGGAAAGCCTGCAGCCCCCAGGTGTGTGGGGCTACGCAAGCAGTTCCCAAAGAGCTTTAGAACAAGGCATAGTTTTCCCTGCTGGCTCTTTGGGCGTGGGACCAGTCTCCAGACATATGGCCATTTTTGGGCCTGGCGTGGCGCCAAGTGGGAAAGGGTGCCTCTGAGGCTGAAGGCAGCAGGAAAGCCTGCAGCCCCCAGGTGTGTGGGGCTACGCAAGCGGTTCCCAAAGAGCTTTAGAACAAGGCATAGTTTTCCCTGCTGGCTCTTTGGGCGTGGGACCAATCTCCAGACATATGGTCATTTTTGTGCCTGGCGCGGCGCCAAGTGGGAAAGGGTGCCTCTGAGGCTGAAGAGAGCAGGAAAGCCTGCAGCCCCCAGGTGTGTGGGGCTACGCAAGCGGTTCCCAAAGAGCTTTAGAACAAGGCATAGTTTTCCCTGCTGGCTCTTTGGGCGTGGGACCAACCTCCAGGCATATGGCCACTTTTGAGCCTGGCGCGGCACCAAGTGGGAAAGGGTGGTTTTGAGGCCGAAGGCAGCAGGAAAGCTTGCAGCCCCCAGGTGTGTGGGGCTACGCAAGCGGTTCCCAAAGAGCTTTAGAACAAGGCATAGTTTTCCCTGCTGGCTCTTTCGGCGTGAGACCAGTCTCCAGACATATGGCCATTTTTGGGCCTGGCGTGGCGCCAAGTGGGAAAGGGTGCCTTTGAGGCTGAAGAGAGCAGGAAAGCCTGCAGCCCCCAGGTGTGTGGGGCTACGCAAGCGGTTCCCAAAGAGCTTTAGAACAAGGCATAGTTTTCCCTGCTGGCTCTTTGGGCGTCGGACCAGTCTCCAGACATATGGCCATTTTTGTGCCTGGCGCGGCGCCAAGTGGGAAAGGGTGGTTTTGAGGCTGAAGGCAGCAGGAAAGCCTGCAGCCCCCAGGTCTTTGAGGCCACGCAAGCGGTTCCCAAAGAGCTTTAGAACAAGGCATAGTTTTCCCTGCTGGCTCTTTGGGCGTGGGACCAATCTCCAGCCATATGGCCATTTTTGTGCCTGGCGTGACGCCATGTGGGAAAGGGTGGTTTTGAGGCTGAAGGCAGCAGGAAAGCCTGCAGCCCCCAGGTGTGTGGGGCTACGCAAGCGGTTCCCAAAGAGCTTTAGTACAAGGCATAGTTTTCCCTGCTGGCTCTTTGGGCGTGGGACCAATCTCCAGACATATGGCCTTTTTTGTGCCTGAAGTGACACCAAGTGGGAAAGGGTGGTTTTGAGGCTGAAGGCAGCAGGAAAGCCTGCAGCCCCCAGGTGTGTGGGGCTACGCAAGCGGTTCCCAAAGAGCTTTAGAACAAGGCATAGTTTTCCCTGTTGGCTCTTTGGGCGTGGGACCAATCTCCAGACATATGGCCATTTTTGGGCCTGGTGTCACGCCATGTGGGAAAGGGTGGTTTTGAGGCTGAAGGCAGCAGGAAAGCCTGTAGCCCCCAGGTGTGTGGGGCTACGCAAGCCGTTCCCAAAGAGCTTTAGAACAAGGCATAGTTTTCCCTGCTGGCTCTTTGAGCGTGTGACCAACCTCCAGACATATGGCCATTTTTGGGCCTGGCGCGGCGCCAAGTGGGAAAGGGTGGTTTTGAGGCTGAAGGCAGCAGGAAAGCCTGCAGCCCCCAGATGTGTGGGGCTACGCAAGCGGTTCCCAAAGAGCTTTAGAACAAGGCATAGTTTTCCCTGCTGGCTCTTTGGGCGTGGGACCAACCTCCAGACATATGGCCATTTTTGTGCCTGGCGCAGCGCCAAGTGGGAAAGGGTGGTTTTGAGGCTGAAGGCAGCAGGAAAGCCTGTAGCCCCCAGGTGTGTGGGGCTACGCAAGCGGTTCCCAAAGAGCTTTAGAACAAGGCATAGTTTTCCCTGCTGGCTCTGTGGCCGTGGGACCAGTCTCCAGAAATATGGCCATTTTTGGGCCTCGCGCGGGGCCAAGTGGGAAAGGGTGGTTTTGAGGCTGAAGAGAGCAGGAAAGCCTGCAGCCCCCAGGTGTGTGGGGCTACGCAAGCGGTTCCCAAAGAGCTTTAGAACAAGGCATAGTTTTCCCTGCTGGCTCTTTGGGCATGGGACCAATCTCCAGACATATGGCCATTTTTGGGCCTGGCATGGCGCCAAGTGGGAAAGGGTGCCTTTGAGGCTGAAGAGAGCAGGAAAGCCTGCAGCCCCCAGGTGTGTGGGGCTACGCAAGCGGTTCCCAAAGAGCTTTAGAACAAGGCATAGTTTTCCCTGCTGGCTCTTTGGGTGTGGGACCAGTCTCCAGACATATGGCCATTTTTCTGCCTGGCGTGACGCCATGTGGGAAAGGGTGGTTTTGAGGCTGCAGGTGCCAGAAAAGCCTGCAGCCCCCAGGTGTGTGGGGCTACGCAAGCGGTTCCCAAAGAGCTTTAGAACAAGGCATAGTTTTCCCTGCTGGCTCTTTGGGCGTGGGACCAGTCTCCAGACATATGGCCATTTTTGTGCCTGGCGCGGGGCCAAGTGGGAAAGGGTGGTTTTGAGGCTGAAGGCAGCAGGAAAGCCTGTAGCCCCCAGGTGTGTGGGGCTACGCAAGCGGTTCCCAAAGAGCTTTAGAACAAGGCATAGTTTTCCCTGCTGGCTCTTTGGGCGTGGGACCAATCTCCAGACATATGGCCATTTTTGTGCCTGGCATGGCGTCAAGTGGGAAAGGGTGCCTTTGAGGCTGCAGGTGCCAGAAAAGCCTGCAGCCCCCAGGTGTGTGGGGCTACGCAAGCGGTTCCCAAAGAGCTTTAGAACAAGGCATAGTTTTCCCTGCTGGCTCTGTGGCCGTGGGACCTGTCTCCAGAAATATGGCCATTTTGGGGCCTCGCGCGGGGCCAAGTGGGAAAGGGTGGTTTTGAGGCTGAAGGCAGCAGGAAAGCCTGCAGCCCCCAGGTCTGTGCGGCTACGCAAGCGGTTCCCAAAGAGCTTTAGTACAAGGCATAGTTTTCCCTGCTGGCTCTTTGGGAAAGGGACCAGTCTCCAGACATATGGCCATTTTTGGGCCTGGCACGGCGCCAAGTGGGAAAGGGTGGTTTTGAGGCTGAAGGCAGCAGGAAAGCCTGCAGCCCCCAGGTGTGTGGGGCTACGCAAGCGGTTCCCAAAGAGCTTTAGAACAAGGCATAGTTTTCCCTGCTGGCTCTTTGGGCGTGGGACCAATCTCCAGACATATGGCCATTTTTGTGCCTGGCGCGACGCCAAGTGGGAAAGGGTGGTTTTGAGGCTGAAGGCAGCAGGAAAGTCTGCAGCCCGCAGGTCTGTGGGGCCACGCAAGCGGTTCCCAAAGAGCTTTAGAACAAGGCATAGTTTTCCCTGCTGGCTTTTTCGGCGTGGGACCAGTCTCCAGAAAAATAGCCATTTCTGTGCCTGGCGCGGCGCCAAGTGGGACAGGGTGGTTTTGAGGCTGAAGGCAGCAGGAAAGCCTGCAGCCCCCAGGTCTGTGGGGCCACGCAAGCGGTTCCCAAAGAGCTTTAGAACAAGGCATAGTTTTCCCTGCTGGCTCTTTGGGCGTGGGACCAGTCTCCAGACATATGGCCATTTTTGTGCCTGGCGCGGCGCCAAGTGGGAAAGGGTGGTTTTGAGGCTGAAGGCAGCAGGAAAGCCTGCAGCCCCAAGGTCTGTGGGGCTACGCAAGCGGTTCCCAAAGAGCTTTAGAACAAGGCATAGTTTTCCCTGCTGGCTCTTTGGGCGTGGGACCAATCTCCAGACATATGGCCATTTTTGTGCCTGGCGCGACGCCAAGTGGGAAAGGGTGGTTTTGAGGCTGAAGGCAGCAGGAAAGCCTGCAGCCCCCAGGTGTGTGGGGCTACGCAAGCGGTTCCCAAAGAGCTTTAGAACAAGGCATAGTTTTCCCTGCTGGCTCTTTGGGCGTGGAACCAATCTTCAGATATATGGCCATTTTTGGGCCTGGCGCGGCGCCAAGTGGGAAAGGGTGGTTTTGAGGCTGAAGGCAGCAGGAAAGCCTGCAGCCCCCAGGTCTGTGGGGCTACGCAAGCGGTTCCCAAAGAGCTTTAGAACAAGGCATAGTTTTCCCTGCTGGCTCTTTGGGCGTGGGACCAACCTCCAGACATATGGCCATTTTTGTGCCTGGCACGGGGCCAAGTGGGAAAGGGTGGTTTTGAGGCTGAAGGCAGCAGGAAAGCCTGCAGCCCCCAGGTGTGTGGGGCTACGCAAGCGGTTCCCAAAGAGCTTTAGAACAAGGCATAGTTTTCCCTGCTGGCTCTTTGGGCGTGGGACCAACCACCAGACATATGGCCATTTTTGTGCCTGGCGTGGCGCCAAGTGGGAAAGGGTGCCTTTGAGGCTGAAGAGAGCAGGAAAGCCTGCAGCCCCCAGGTGTGTGGGGCTACGCAAGCCGTTCCCAAAGAGCTTTAGAACAAGGCATAGTTTTCCCTGCTGGCTCTTTGAGCGTGTGACCAACCTCCAGACATATGGCCATTTTTGGGCCTGGCGCGGCGCCAAGTGGGAAAGGGTGGTTTTGAGGCTGTAGGCAGCAGGAAAGCCTGCAGCCCCCAGGTGTGTGGGGCTACGCAAGCGGTTCCCAAAGAGCTTTAGAACAAGGCATAGTTTTCCCTGCTGGCTCTTTGGGCGTGGGACCAACCTCCAGACATATGGCCATTTTTGTGCCTGGCGCAGCGCCAAGTGGGAAAGGGTGGTTTTGAGGCTGAAGGCAGCAGGAAAGCCTGTAGCCCCCAGGTGTGTGGGGCTACGCAAGGGGTTCCCAAAGAGCTTTAGAACAAGGCATAGTTTTCCCTGCTGGCTCTTTGGGCGTGGGACCAGTCTCCAGACATATGGCCATTTTTGTGCCTGGCGTGGCGCCAAGCGGGAAAGGGTGCCTTTGAGGCTGAAGAGAGCAGGAAAGCCTGCAGCCCCCAGGTGTGTGGGGCTACGCAAGCCGATCCCAAAGAGCTTTAGAACAAGGCATAGTTTTCCCTGCTGGCTCTTTGGGCGTTGGACCAACCTCCAGACATATGGCCATTTTTGTGCCTGGCGTGACGCCATGTGGGAAAGGGTGGTTTTGAGGCCGAAGGCAGCAGGAAAGCCTGCAGCCCCCAGGTGTGTGGGGCTACGCAAGCGGTTCCCAAAGAGCTTTAGAACAAGGCATAGTTTTCCCTGCTGGCTCTTTGGGTGTGGGACCAATCTCCAGACATATGGCCATTTTTGTGCCTGGCGTGACGCCATGTGGGAAAGGGTGGTTTTGAGGCTGCAGCTGCCAGAAAAGCCTGCAGCCCCCAGGTGTGTGGGGCTACGCAAGCGGTTCCCAAAGAGCTTTAGAACAAGGCATAGCTTTCCCTGCTGGCTCTTTGGGCGTGGGACCAGTCTCCAGACATATGGTCATTTTTGTGCCTGGCACGGGGCCAAGTGGGAAAGGGTGGTTTTGAGGCTGAAGGCAGCAGGAAAGCCTGCAGCCCCCAGGTGTGTGGGGCTACGCAAGCGGTTCCCAAAGAGCTTTAGAACAAGGCATAGTTTTCCCTGCTGGCTCTTTGGGCGTGGGACCAATCTCCAGACATATGGCCATTTTTGTGCCTGGCGTGACGCCATGTGGGAAAGGGTGGTTTTGAGGCCGAAGGCAGCAGGAAAGCCTACAGCCCCCAGGTGTGTGGGGCTACGCAAGCGGTTCCCAAAGAGCTTTAGAACAAGGCATAGTTTTCCCTGCTGGCTCTTTGGGCGTGGACCAATCTCCAGCCATATGGCCATTTTTCTGCCTGGCGTGACGCCATGTGGGAAAGGGTGTTTTTGAGATGCAGGTGCCAGAAAAGCCTGCAGCCCCCAGGTGTGTGGGGCTACGCAAGCCGTTCCCAAAGAGCTTTAGAACAAGGCATAGTTTTCCCTGCTGGCTCTTTGGGAAAGGGACCAGTCTCCAGACATATGGCCATTTTTGGGCCTGGCACGGCGCCAAGTGGGAAAGGGTGGTTTTGAGGCTGAAGAGAGCAGGAAAGCCTGCAGCCCCCAGGTGTGTGGGGCTACGCAAGCGGTTCCCAAAGAGCTTTAGAACAAGGCATAGTTTTCCCTGCTGGCTCTTTGGGCGTGGGACCAGTCTCCAGACATATGGCCATTTTTGTGCCTGGCGCAGCGACAAGTGGGAAAGGGTGGTTTTGAGGCTGAAGGCAGCAGGAAAGCCTGTAGCCCCCAGGTGTGTGGGGCTATGCAAGCGGTTCCCAAAGAGCTTTAGAACAAGGCATAGTTTTCCCTGCTGGCTCTTTGGGCGTGGGACCAATCTCCAGACATATGGCCATTTTTGTGCCTGGCGTGACGCCATGTGGGAAAGGGTGGTTTTGAGGCTGAAGGCAGCAGGAAAGCCTGCAGCCCCCAGGTGTGTGGGGCTACGCAAGCGGTTCCCAAAGAGCTTTAGAACAAGGCATAGTTTTCCCTGCTGGCTCTTTGGGCGTGGGACCAACCTCCAGACATATGGCCATTTTTGGGCCTGGCGCGGCGCCAAGTGGGAAAGGGTGGTTTTGAGGCTGAAGGCAGCAGGAAAGCCTGCAGCCCCCAGGTGTGTGGGGCTACGCAAGCAGTTCCCAAAGAGCTTTAGAACAAGGCATAGTTTTCCCTGCTGGCTCTTTGGGCGTGGGACCAGTCTCCAGACATATGGCCATTTTTGGGCCTGGCGTGGCGCCAAGTGGGAAAGGGTGCCTCTGAGGCTGAAGGCAGCAGGAAAGCCTGCAGCCCCCAGGTGTGTGGGGCTACGCAAGCGGTTCCCAAAGAGCTTTAGAACAAGGCATAGTTTTCCCTGCTGGCTCTTTGGGCGTGGGACCAATCTCCAGACATATGGTCATTTTTGTGCCTGGCGCGGCGCCAAGTGGGAAAGGGTGCCTCTGAGGCTGAAGAGAGCAGGAAAGCCTGCAGCCCCCAGGTGTGTGGGGCTACGCAAGCGGTTCCCAAAGAGCTTTAGAACAAGGCATAGTTTTCCCTGCTGGCTCTTTGGGCGTGGGACCAACCTCCAGGCATATGGCCACTTTTGAGCCTGGCGCGGCACCAAGTGGGAAAGGGTGGTTTTGAGGCCGAAGGCAGCAGGAAAGCTTGCAGCCCCCAGGTGTGTGGGGCTACGCAAGCGGTTCCCAAAGAGCTTTAGAACAAGGCATAGTTTTCCCTGCTGGCTCTTTCGGCGTGGGACCAGTCTCCAGACATATGGCCATTTTTGGGCCTGGCGTGGCGCCAAGTGGGAAAGGGTGCCTTTGAGGCTGAAGAGAGCAGGAAAGCCTGCAGCCCCCAGGTGTGTGGGGCTACGCAAGCGGTTCCCAAAGAGCTTTAGAACAAGGCATAGTTTTCCCTGCTGGCTCTTTGGGCGTCGGACCAGTCTCCAGACATATGGCCATTTTTGTGCCTGGCGCGGCGCCAAGTGGGAAAGGGTGGTTTTGAGGCTGAAGGCAGCAGGAAAGCCTGCAGCCCCCAGGTCTTTGAGGCCACGCAAGCGGTTCCCAAAGAGCTTTAGAACAAGGCATAGTTTTCCCTGCTGGCTCTTTGGGCGTGGGACCAATCTCCAGCCATATGGCCATTTTTGTGCCTGGCGTGACGCCATGTGGGAAAGGGTGGTTTTGAGGCTGAAGGCAGCAGGAAAGCCTGCAGCCCCCAGGTGTGTGGGGCTACGCAAGCGGTTCCCAAAGAGCTTTAGTACAAGGCATAGTTTTCCCTGCTGGCTCTTTGGGCGTGGGACCAATCTCCAGACATATGGCCTTTTTTGTGCCTGGAGTGACACCAAGTGGGAAAGGGTGGTTTTGAGGCTGAAGGCAGCAGGAAAGCCTGCAGCCCCCAGGTGTGTGGGGCTACGCAAGCGGTTCCCAAAGAGCTTTAGAACAAGGCATAGTTTTCCCTGTTGGCTCTTTGGGCGTGGGACCAATCTCCAGACATATGGCCATTTTTGTGCCTGGCGCGAGGCCAAGTGAGAAAGGGTGGTTTTGAGGCTGAAGGCAGCAGGAAAGCCTGCAGCCCCCAGGTGTGTGGGGCTACGCAAGCGGTTCCCAAAGAGCTTTAGAACAAGGCATAGTTTTCCCTGCTGGCTATTTGGGCGTGGAACCAGTCTTCAGATATATGGCCATTTTTGGGCCTGGCGCGGCGCCAAGTGGGAAAGGGTGGTTTTGAGGCTGAAGGCAGCAGGAAAGCCTGTAGCCCCCAGGTGTGTGGGGCTACGCAAGCGGTTCCCAAAGAGCTTTAGAACAAGGCATAGTTTTCCCTGCTGGCTCTTTGGGCGTGGGACCAGTCTCCAGACATATGGCCATTTTTGGGCCTGGCGCGGCGCCAAGTGGGAAAGGGTGGTTTTGAGGCTGAAGGCAGCAGGAAAGCCTGCAGCCCCCAGGTCTTTGAGGCCACGCAAGCGGTTCCCAAAGAGCTTTAGAACAAGGCATAGTTTTCCCTGCTGGCTCTTTGGGCGTGGGACCAATCTCCAGAGATATGGCCATTTTTGTGCCTGGCGTGACGCCATGTGGGAAAGGGTGGTTTTGAGGCTGAAGGCAGCAGGAAAGCCTGCAGCCCCCAGGTGTGTGGGGCTACGCAAGCGGTTCCCAAAGAGCTTTAGTACAAGGCATAGTTTTCCCTGCTGGCTCTTTGGGCGTGGGACCAATCTCCAGACATATGGCCATTTTTGTGCCTGGCGTGACACCAAGTGGGAAAGGGTGGTTTTGAGGCTGAAGGCAGCAGGAAAGCCTGCAGCCCCCAGCTCTGTGGGGCTACGCAAGCGGTTCCCAAAGAGCTTTAGAACAAGGCATAGTTTTCCCTGCTGGCTCTTTGGGCGTGGGACCAGTCTCCAGACATATGGCCATTTTTGTGCCTGGTGTGGCGCCAAGTTGGAAAGAGTGCCTTTGAGGCTGAAGGCAGCAGGAAAGCCTGCAGCCCCCAGGTGTGTGGGGCTATGCAAGCGGTTCCCAAAGAGCTTTAGAACAAGGCATAGTTTTCCCTGCTGACTCTTTGGGCATGGGACCAATCTCCAGACATATGGTCATTTTTGGGCCTGGCGCGGCGCCAAGGGGGAAAGGGTGGTTTAGAGGCTGAAGGCAGCAGGAGAGCCTGCAGCCCCAAGGTCTGTGGGGCTACGCAAGCGGTTCCCAAAGAGCTTTAGAACAAGGCATAGTTTTCCCTGCTGGCTCTTTGGGCGTGGGACCAATCTCCAGACATATGGCCATTTTTGTGCCTGGCGTGACGCCATGTGGGAAAGGGTGGTTTTGAGGCTGAAGGCAGCAGGAAAGCCTGCAGCCCCCAGGTGTGTGGGGCTACGCAAGCGGTTCCCAAAGCGCTTTAGAACAAGGCATAGTTTTCCCTGCTGGCTCTTTGGGCGTGGGACCAATCTCCAGACATATGGCCATTTTTGTGCCTAGCGTGACGCCATGTGGGAAAGGGTGGTTTTGAGGCTGAAGGCAGCAGGAAAGCCTGTAGCCCCCAGGTGTGTGGGGCTACGCAAGCGGTTCCCAAAGCGCTTTAGAACAAGGCATAGTTTTCCCTGCTGGCTCTTTGGGCGTGGGACCAATCTCCAGACATATGGCCATTTTTGGGCCTGGCGTGACGCCATGTGGGAAAGGGTGGTTTTGAGGCTGAAGGCAGCAGGAAAGCCTGTAGCCCCCAGGTGTGTGGGGCTACGCAAGCGGTTCCCAAAGAGCTTTAGAACAAGGCATAGTTATCCCTGCTGGCTCTTTCGGCGTGGGACCAACCACCAGACATATGGCCATTTTTGTGCCTGGCGTGACGCCATGTGGGAAAGGGTGGTTTTGAGGCTGAAGGCAGCAGGAAAGCCTGCAGCCCCCAGGTGTGTGGGGCTACGCAAGCGGTTCCCAAAGAGCTTTAGTACAAGGCATAGTTTTCCCTGCTGGCTCTTTCGGCGTGGGACTAATCTCCAGACATATGGCCATTTTTGTGCCTGGCGTGACACCAAGTGGGAAAGGGTGGTTTTGAGGCTGAAGGCAGCAGGAAGGTCTGCAGCCCCCAGGTGTGTGGGGCTACGGAAGCCGTTCCCAAAGAGCTTTAGAACAAGGCATAGTTTTCCCTGCTGGCTCTTTGAGCGTGGGACCAGTCTCCAGACATATGGCCATTTTTGGGCCTCGCCGCAGCGCCAAGTGGGAAAGGGTGGTTTTGAGGCTGAATGCAGCAGGAAAGCCTGCAGCCCCCAGGTGTGTGGGGCTACGCAAGCGGTTCCCAAAGAGCTTTAGAACAAGGCATAGTTTTCCCTGCTGGCTCTTTGGGCCTGGGACCAGTCTCCAGACATATGGCCATTTTTGGGCCTGGCATGGCGCCAAGTGGGAAAGGGTGCCTTTGAGGCTGAAGAGAGCAGGAAAGCCTGCAGCCCCCAGGTGTGTGGGGCTACGCAAGCGGTTCCTAAAGAGCTTTAGAACAAGGCATAGTTTTCCCTGCTGGCTCTTTGGGCGTGGGACCAACCTCCAGACATATGGCCATTTTTGAGCCTGGCGCGGCACCAAGTGGGAAAGGCTGGTTTTGAGGCCGAAGGCAGCAGGAAAGCCTGCAGCCCCCAGGTGTGTGGGGCTACGCAAGCGGTTCCCAAAGAGCTTTAGAACAAGGCATAGTTTTCCCTGCTGGCTCTTTGGGCGTGGGACCAGTCTCCAGACATATGGCCATTTTTGGGCCTGGTGTGGCGCCAAGTTGGAAAGAGTGCCTTTGAGGCTGAAGGCAGCAGGAAAGCCTGCAGCCCCCAGGTGTGTGGGGCTATGCAAGCGGTTCCTAAAGAGCTTTAGAACAAGGCATAGTTTTCCCTGCTGACTCTTTGGGCGTGGGACCAATCTCCAGACATATGGTCATTTTTGGGCCTGGCGCGGCGCCAAGTGGGAAAGGGTGGTTTAGAGGCTGAAGGCAGCAGGAGAGCCTGCAGCCCCAAGGTCTGTGGGGCTACGCAAGCGGTTCCCAAAGAGCTTTAGAACAAGGCATAGTTTTCCCTGCTGGCTCTTTGGGCGTGGGACCAATCTCCAGACATATGGCCATTTTTGTGCCTGGCGTGACGCCATGTGGGAAAGGGTGGTTTTGAGGCTGAAGGCAGCAGGAAAGCCTGCAGCCCCCAGGTGTGTGGGGCTACGCAAGCGGTTCCCAAAGCGCTTTAGAACAAGGCATAGTTTTCCCTGCTGGCTCTTTGGGCGTGGGACCAATCTCCAGACATATGGCCATTTTTGTGCCTAGCGTGACGCCATGTGGGAAAGGGTGGTTTTGAGGCTGAAGGCAGCAGGAAAGCCTGTAGCCCCCAGGTGTGTGGGGCTACGCAAGCGGTTCCCAAAGAGCTTTAGAACAAGGCATAGTTTTCCCTGCTGGCTCTTTGGGCGTGGGACCAATCTCCAGACATATGGCCATTTTTGTGCCTGGCGTGACGCCATGTGGGAAAGGGTGGTTTTGAGGCTGAAGGCAGCAGGAAAGCCTGCAGCCCCCAGGTGTGTGGGGCTACGCAAGCGGTTCCCAAAGAGCTTTAGAACAAGGCATAGTTTTCCCTGCTGGCTCTTTGGGCGTGGGACCAACCTCCAGACATATGGCCATTTTTGTGCCTGGCGTGACGCCATGTGGGAAAGGGTGGTTTTGAGGCTGAAGGCAGCAGGAAAGCCTGCAGCCCCCAGGTGTGTGGGGCTACGCAAGCGGTTCCCAAAGAGCTTTAGTACAAGGCATAGTTTTCCCTGCTGGCTCTTTCGGCGTGGGACTAATCTCCAGACATATGGCCATTTTTGTGCCTGGCGTGACACCAAGTGGGAAAGGGTGGTTTTGAGGCTGAAGGCAGCAGGAAAGCCTGCAGCCCCCAGGTGTGTGGGGCTACGCAAGCGGTTCCCAAAGAGCTTTAGAACAAGGCATAGTTTTCCCTGCTGGCTCTTTGGGCGTGGGACCAGTCTCCATACATATGGCCATTTTTGGGCCTGGCATGGCGCCAAGTGGGAAAGGGTGCCTTTGAGGCTGAAGAGAGCAGGAAAGCCTGCAGCCCCCAGGTGTGTGGGGCTACGCAAGCGGTTCCCAAAGAGCTTTAGAACAAGGCATAGTTTTCCCTGCTGGCTCTTTGGGCGTGGGACCAACCTCCAGACATATGGCCATTTTTGAGCCTGGCGCGGCACCAAGTGGGAAAGGCTGGTTTTGAGGCCGAAGGCAGCAGGAAAGCCTGCAGCCCCCAGGTGTGTGGGGCTACGCAAGCGGTTCCCAAAGAGCTTTAGAACAAGGCATAGTTTTCCCTGCTGGCTCTTTGGGCGTGGGACCAGTCTCCAGACATATGGCCATTTTTGGGCCTGGTGTGGCGCCAAGTTGGAAAGAGTGCCTTTGAGGCTGAAGGCAGCAGGAAAGCCTGCAGCCCCCAGGTGTGTGGGGCTATGCAAGCGGTTCCTAAAGAGCTTTAGAACAAGGCATAGTTTTCCCTGCTGGCTCTTTGGGCGTGGGACCAATCTCCAGACATATGGCCATTTTTGTGCCTGGCGTGACGCCATGTGGGAAAGGGTGGTTTTGAGGCTGAAGGGAGCAGGAAAGCCTGCAGCCCCCAGGTGTGTGGGGCTACGCAAGCGGTTCCCAAAGCGCTTTAGAACAAGGCATAGTTTTCCCTGCTGGCTCTTTGGGCGTGGGACCAATCTCCAGACATATGGCCATTTTTGTGCCTAGCGTGACGCCATGTGGGAAAGGGTGGTTTTGAGGCTGAAGGCAGCAGGAAAGCCTGTAGCCCCCAGGTGTGTGGGGCTACGCAAGCGGTTCCCAAAGAGCTTTAGAACAAGGCATAGTTTTCCCTGCTGGCTCTTTGGGCGTGGGACCAATCTCCAGACATATGGCCATTTTTGTGCCTGGCGTGACGCCATGTGGGAAAGGGTGGTTTTGAGGCTGAAGGCAGCAGGAAAGCCTGCAGCCCCCAGGTGTGTGGGGCTACGCAAGCGGTTCCCAAAGAGCTTTAGAACAAGGCATAGTTTTCCCTGCTGGCTCTTTGGGCGTGGGACCAATCTCCAGACATATGGCCATTTTTGGGCCTGGCGTGACGCCATGTGGGAAAGGGTGGTTTTGAGGCTGAAGCCAGCAGGAAAGCCTGCAGCCCCCAGGTCTGTGCGGCTACGCAAGCGGTTCCCAAAGAGCTTTAGTACAAGGCATAGTTTTCCCTGCTGGCTCTTTCGGCGTGGAACTAATCTCCAGACATATGGCCATTTTTGTGCCTGGCGTGACACCAAGTGGGAAAGGGTGGTTTTGAGGCTGAAGGCAGCAGGAAGGTCTGCAGCCCCTAGGTGTGTGGGGCTACGCAAGCCGTTCCCAAAGAGCTTTAGAACAAGGCATAGTTTTCCCTGCTGGCTCTTTGAGCGTGTGACCAACCTCCAGACATATGGCCATTTTTGTGCCTGGCGTGACACCAAGTGGGAAAGGGTGGTTTTGAGGCTGAAGGCAGCAGGAAAGCCTGCAGCCCCCAGGTCTGCGGGGCTACGCAAGCGGTTCCCAAAGAGCTTTAGAACAAGGCATAGTTTTCCCTGCTGGCTCTTTGGGCGTGGGACCAGTCTCCAGACATATGGCCATTTTTGGGCCTGGCATGGCGCCAAGTGGGAAAGGGTGCCTTTGAGGCTGAAGAGAGCAGGAAAGCCTGCAGCCCCCAGGTGTGTGGGGCTACGCAAGCGGTTCCCAAAGAGCTTTAGAACAAGGCATAGTTTTCCCTGCTGGCTCTTTGGGCGTGGGACCAACCTCCAGACATATGGCCATTTTTGAGCCTGGCGCGGCACCAAGTGGGAAAGGCTGGTTTTGAGGCCGAAGGCAGCAGGAAAGCCTGCAGCCCCCAGGTGTGTGGGGCTACGCAAGCGGTTCCCAAAGAGCTTTAGAACAAGGCATAGTTTTCCCTGCTGGCTCTTTGGGCGTGGGACCAACCTCCAGACATATGGCCATTTTTGTGCCTGGCGTGACGCCATGTGGGAAAGGGTGGTTTTGAGGCTGAAGGCAGCAGGAAAGCCTGCAGCCCCCAGGTGTGTGGGGATACGCAAGCGGTTCCCAAAGAGCTTTAGTACAAGACATAGTTTTCCCTGCTGGCTCTTTCGGCGTGGGACCAATCTCCAGACATATGGCCATTTTTGTGCCTGGTGTGACACCAAGTGGGAAAGGGTGGTTTTGAGGCTGAAGGCAGCAGGAAAGCCTGCAGCCCCCAGGTCTGTGGGGCTACACGAGCCGTTCCCAAAGAGCTTTAGAACAAGGCATAGTTTTCCCTGCTGGCTCTTTGAGCGTGGGACCAACCTCCAGACATATGGCCATTTTTGGGCCTGGCGCGGCGCCAAGTGGGAAAGGGTCGTTTTGAGGCTGAAGGCAGCAGGAAAGCCTGCAGCCCGCAGGTCTGTGGGGCTACGCAAGTGGTTCCCAAAGAGTTTTAGAACAAGGCATAGTTTTCCCTGCTGGCTCTTTGGGCGTGGGACCAGTCTCCAGACATATGGCCATTTTTGGGCCTGGCGCGGGGCCAAGTGGGAAAGGGTGGTTTTGAGGCTGAAGGGAGCAGGAAAGCCTGTAGCCCCCAGGTGTGTGGGGCTACGCAAGCGGTTCCCAAAGAGCTTTAGAACAAGGCATAGTTTTCCCTGTTGGCTCTTTGGGCGTCGGACCAATCTCCAGACATATGGCCATTTTTGTGCCTGGCGTGACACCATGTGGGAAAGGGTTGTTTTGAGGCTGAAGGCAGCAGGAAAGCCTGCAGCCCCCAGGTGTGTGGGGCTACGCAAGCGGTTCCCAAAGAGCTTTAGAACAAGGCATAGTTTTCCCTGCTGGCTCTTTGGGCGTGGGACCAGTCTCCAGCCATATGGCCATTTTTGGGCCTGGCGTGGCGCCAAGTGGGAAAGGGTGCCTTTGAGGCTGAAGAGAGCAGGAAAGCCTGCAGCCCCCAGGTGTGTGGGGCTACGCAAGCGGTTCCCAAAGAGCTTTAGAACAAGGCATAGTTTTCCCTGCTGGCTCTTTGGGCGTGGGACCAATCTCCAGACATATGGCCATTTTTGTGCCTGGCGTGACGCCATGTGGGAAAGGGTGGTTTTGAGGCTGAAGGCAGCAGGAAAGCCTGCAGCCCCCAGGTGTGTGGGGCTACGCAAGCGGTTCCCAAAGCGCTTTAGAACAAGGCATAGTTTTCCCTGCTGGCTCTTTGGGCGTGGGACCAATCTCCAGACATATGGCCATTTTTGGGCCTGGCGTGACGCCATGTGGGAAAGGGTGGTTTTGAGGCTGAAGGCAGCAGGAAAGCCTGTAGCCCCCAGGTGTGTGGGGCTACGCAAGCGGTTCCCAAAGAGCTTTAGAACAAGGCATAGTTATCCCTGCTGGCTCTTTCGGCGTGGGACCAACCACCAGACATATGGCCATTTTTGTGCCTGGCGTGACGCCATGTGGGAAAGGGTGGTTTTGAGGCTGAAGGCAGCAGGAAAGCCTGCAGCCCCCAGGTGTGTGGGGCTACGCAAGTGGTTCCCAAAGAGCTTTAGTACAAGGCATAGTTTTCCCTGCTGGCTCTTTCGGCGTGGGACTAATCTCCAGACATATGGCCATTTTTGTGCCTGGCGTGACACCAAGTGGGAAAGGGTGGTTTTGAGGCTGAAGGCAGCAGGAAGGTCTGCAGCCCCCAGGTGTGTGGGGCTACGGAAGCCGTTCCCTAAGAGCTTTAGAACAAGGCATAGTTTTCCCTGCTGGCTCTTTGAGCGTGGGACCAGTCTCCAGACATATGGCCATTTTTGGGCCTCGCCGCAGCGCCAAGTGGGAAAGGGTGGTTTTGAGGCTGAAGGCAGCAGGAAAGCCTGCAGCCCCCAGGTGTGTGGGGCTACGCAAGCGGTTCCCAAAGAGCTTTAGAACAAGGCATAGTTTTCCCTGCTGGCTCTTTGGGCGTGGGACCAGTCTCCAGACATATGGCCATTTTTGGGCCTGGCATGGCGCCAAGTGGGAAAGGGTGCCTTTGAGGCTGAAGGCAGCAGGAAAGCCTGCAGCCCCCAGGTGTGTGGGGCTACGCAAGCGGTTCCTAAAGAGCTTTAGAACAAGGCATAGTTTTCCCTGCTGGCTCTTTGGGCGTGGGACCAACCTCCAGACATATGGCCATTTTTGAGCCTGGCGCGGCACCAAGTGGGAAAGGCTGGTTTTGAGGCCGAAGGCAGCAGGAAAGCCTGCAGCCCCCAGGTGTGTGGGGCTACGCAAGCGGTTCCCAAAGAGCTTTAGAACAAGGCATAGTTTTCCCTGCTGGCTCTTTGGGCGTGGGACCAGTCTCCAGACATATGGCCATTTTTGGGCCTGGTGTGGCGCCAAGTTGGAAAGAGTGCCTTTGAGGCTGAAGGCAGCAGGAAAGCCTGCAGCCCCCGTGTGTGTGGGTCTATGCAAGCGGTTCCTAAAGAGCTTTAGAACAAGGCATAGTTTTCCCTGCTGACTCTTTGGGCGTGGGACCAATCTCCAGACATATGGTCATTTTTGGGCCTGGCGCGGCGCCAAGTGGGAAAGGGTGGTTTAGAGGCTGAAGGCAGCAGGAGAGCCTGCAGCCCCAAGGTCTGTGGGGCTACGCAAGCGGTTCCCAAAGAGCTTTAGAACAAGGCATAGTTTTCCCTGCTGGCTCTTTGGGCGTGGGACCAATCTCCAGACATATGGCCATTTTTGTGCCTGGCGTGACGCCATGTGGGAAAGGGTGGTTTTGAGGCTGAAGGCAGCAGGAAAGCCTGCAGCCCCCAGGTGTGTGGGGCTACGCAAGCGGTTCCCAAAGCGCTTTAGAACAAGGCATAGTTTTCCCTGCTGGCTCTTTGGGCGTGGGACCAATCTCCAGACATATGGCCATTTTTGTGCCTAGCGTGACGCCATGTGGGAAAGGGTGGTTTTGAGGCTGAAGGCAGCAGGAAAGCCTGTAGCCCCCAGGTGTGTGGGGCTACGCAAGCGGTTCCCAAAGAGCTTTAGAACAAGGAATAGTTTTCCCTGCTGGCTCTTTGGGCGTGGGACCAATCTCCAGACATATGGCCATTTTTGTGCCTGGCGTGACGCCATGTGGGAAAGGGTGGTTTTGAGGCTGAAGGCAGCAGGAAAGCCTGCAGCCCCCAGGTGTGTGGGGCTACGCAAGCGGTTCCCAAAGAGCTTTAGAACAAGGCATAGTTTTCCCTGCTGGCTCTTTGGGCGTGGGACCAACCTCCAGACATATGGCCATTTTTGTGCCTGGCGTGACGCCATGTGGGAAAGGGTGGTTTTGAGGCTGAAGGCAGCAGGAAAGCCTGCAGCCCCCAGGTGTGTGGGGCTACGCAAGCGGTTCCCAAAGAGCTTTAGTACAAGGCATAGTTTTCCCTGCTGGCTCTTTCGGCGTGGGACTAATCTCCAGACATATGGCCATTTTTGTGCCTGGCGTGACACCAAGTGGGAAAGGGTGGTTTTGAGGCTGAAGGCAGCAGGAAAGCCTGCAGCCCCCAGGTGTGTGGGGCTACGCAAGCGGTTCCCAAAGAGCTTTAGAACAAGGCATAGTTTTCCCTGCTGGCTCTTTGGGCGTGGGACCAACCTCCAGACATATGGCCATTTTTGAGCCTGGCGCGGCACCAAGTGGGAAAGGCTGGTTTTGAGGCCGAAGGCAGCAGGAAAGCCTGCAGCCCCCAGGTGTGTGGGGCTACGCAAGCGGTTCCCAAAGAGCTTTAGAACAAGGCATAGTTTTCCCTGCTGGCTCTTTGGGCGTGGGACCAGTCTCCAGACATATGGCCATTTTTGGGCCTGGTGTGGCGCCAAGTTGGAAAGAGTGCCTTTGAGGCTGAAGGCAGCAGGAAAGCCTGCAGCCCCCAGGTGTGTGGGGCTATGCAAGCGGTTCCTAAAGAGCTTTAGAACAAGGCATAGTTTTCCCTGCTGACTCTTTGGGCGTGGGACCAATCTCCAGACATATGGTCATTTTTGGGCCTGGCGCGGCGCCAAGTGGGAAAGGGTGGTTTAGAGTCTGAAGGCAGCAGGAGAGCCTGCAGCCCCAAGGTCTGTGGGGCTACGCAAGCGGTTCCCAAAGAGCTTTAGAACAAGGCATAGTTTTCCCTGCTGGCTCTTTGGGCGTGGGACCAATCTCCAGACATATGGCCATTTTTGTGCCTGGCGTGACGCCATGTGGGAAAGGGTGGTTTTGAGGCTGAAGGCAGCAGGAAAGCCTGCAGCCCCCAGGTGTGTGGGGCTACGCAAGCGGTTCCCAAAGCGCTTTAGAACAAGGCATAGTTTTCCCTGCTGGCTCTTTGGGCGTGGGACCAATCTCCAGACATATGGCCATTTTTGTGCCTAGCGTGACGCCATGTGGGAAAGGGTGGTTTTGAGGCTGAAGGCAGCAGGAAAGCCTGTAGCCCCCAGGTGTGTGGGGCTACGCAAGCGGTTCCCAAAGCGATTTAGAACAAGGCATAGTTTTCCCTGCTGGCTCTTTGGGCGTGGGACCAATCTCCAGACATATGGCCATTTTTGTGCCTGGCGTGACGCCATGTGGGAAAGGGTGGTTTTGAGGCTGAAGGCAGCAGGAAAGCCTGCAGCCCCCAGGTGTGTGGGGCTACGCAAGCGGTTCCCAAGAGATTTAGAACAAGGCATAGTTTTCCCTGCTGGCTCTTTGGGCGTGGGACCAGTCTCCAGACATATGGCCATTTTTGTGCCTGGCGTGACGCCATGTGGGAAAGGGTGGTTTTGAGGCTGAAGCCAGCAGGAAAGCCTGCAGCCCCCAGGTCTGTGCGGCTACGCAAGCGGTTCCCAAAGAGCTTTAGTACAAGGCATAGTTTTCCCTGCTGGCTCTTTCGGCGTGGGACTAATCTCCAGACATATGGCCATTTTTGTGCCTGGCGTGACACCAAGTGGGAAAGGGTGGTTTTGAGGCTGAAGGCAGCAGGAAGGTCTGCAGCCCCTAGGTGTGTGGGGCTACGCAAGCCGTTCCCAAAGAGCTTTAGAACAAGGCATAGTTTTCCCTGCTGGCTCTTTGAGCGTGTGACCAACCTCCAGACATATGGCCATTTTTGTGCCTGGCGTGACACCAAGTGGGAAAGGGTGGTTTTGAGGCTGAAGGCAGCAGGAAAGCCTGCAGCCCCCAGGTCTGCGGGGCTACGCAAGCGGTTCCCAAAGAGCTTTAGAACAAGGCATAGTTTTCCCTGCTGGCTCTTTGGGCGTGGGACCAGTCTCCAGACATATGGCCATTTTTGGGCCTGGCATGGCGCCAAGTGGGAAAGGGTGGTTTTGAGGCTGAAGGCAGCAGGAAAGCCTGCAGCCCCCAGGTGTGTGGGGCTACGCAAGCGGTTCCCAAAGAGCTTTAGAACAAGGCATAGTTTTCCCTGCTGGCTCTTTGGGCGTGGGACCAACCTCCAGACATATGGCCATTTTTGAGCCTGGCGCGGCACCAAGTGGGAAAGGCTGGTTTTGAGGCCGAAGGCAGCAGGAAAGCCTGTAGCCCCCAGGTGTGTGGGGCTACGCAAGCGGTTCCCAAAGAGCTTTACAACAAGGCATAGTTTTCCCTGCTGGCTCTTTGGGCGTGGGACCAACCTCCAGACATATGGCCATTTTTGTGCCTGGCGTGACGCCATGTGGGAAAGGGTGGTTTTGAGGCTGAAGCCAGCAGGAAAGCCTGCAGCCCCCAGGTGTGTGGGGATACGCAAGCGGTTCCCAAAGAGCTTTAGTACAAGACATAGTTTTCCCTGCTGGCTCTTTCGGCGTGGGACCAATCTCCAGACATATGGCCATTTTTGTGCCTGGTGTGACACCAAGTGGGAAAGGGTGGTTTTGAGGCTGAAGGCAGCAGGAAAGCCTGCAGCCCCCAGGTCTGTGGGGCTACACGAGCCGTTCCCAAAGAGCTTTAGAACAAGGCATAGTTTTCCCTGCTGGCTCTTTGAGCGTGGGACCAACCTCCAGACATATGGCCATTTTTGGGCCTGGCGCGGCGCCAAGTGGGAAAGGGTCGTTTTGAGGCTGAAGGCAGCAGGAAAGCCTGCAGCCCGCAGGTCTGTGGGGCTACGCAAGTGGTTCCCAAAGAGTTTTAGAACAAGGCATAGTTTTCCCTGCTGGCTCTTTGGGCGTGGGACCAGTCTCCAGACATATGGCCATTTTTGGGCCTGGCGCGGGGCCAAGTGGGAAAGGGTGGTTTTGAGGCCGAAGGGAGCAGGAAAGCCTGTAGCCCCCAGGTGTGTGGGGCTACGCAAGCGGTTCCCAAAGAGCTTTAGAACAAGGCATAGTTTTCCCTGTTGGCTCTTTGGGCGTCGGACCAATCTCCAGACATATGGCCATTTTTGTGCCTGGCGTGACACCATGTGGGAAAGGGTTGTTTTGAGGCTGAAGGCAGCAGGAAAGCCTGCAGCCCCCAGGTGTGTGGGGCTACGCAAGCGGTTCCCAAAGAGCTTTAGAACAAGGCATAGTTTTCCCTGCTGGCTCTTTGGGCGTGGGACCAGTCTCCAGCCATATGGCCATTTTTGGGCCTGGCGTGGCGCCAAGTGGGAAAGGGTGCCTTTGAGGCTGAAGAGAGCAGGAAAGCCTGCAGCCCCCAGGTGTGTGGGGCTACGCAAGCGGTTCCCAAGAGCTTTAGAACAAGGCATAGTTTTCCCTGCTGGCTCTTTGGGCGTGGGACCAATCTCCAGACATATGGCCATTTTTGTGCCTGGCGTGACGCCATGTGGGAAAGGGTGGTTTTGAGGCTGAAGGCAGCAGGAAAGCCTGCAGCCCCCAGGTGTGTGGGGATACGCAAGCGGTTCCCAAAGAGCTTTAGTACAAGACATAGTTTTCCCTGCTGGCTCTTTCGGCGTGGGACCAATCTCCAGACATATGGCCATTTTTGTGCCTGGTGTGACACCAAGTGGGAAAGGGTGGTTTTGAGGCTGAAGGCAGCAGGAAAGCCTGCAGCCCCCAGGTCTGTGGGGCTACACGAGCCGTTCCCAAAGAGCTTTAGAACAAGGCATAGTTTTCCCTGCTGGCTCTTTGAGCGTGGGACCAACCTCCAGACATATGGCCATTTTTGGGCCTGGCGCGGCGCCAAGTGGGAAAGGGTCGTTTTGAGGCTGAAGGCAGCAGGAAAGCCTGCAGCCCGCAGGTCTGTGGGGCTACGCAAGTGGTTCCCAAAGAGTTTTAGAACAAGGCATAGTTTTCCCTGCTGGCTCTTTGGGCGTGGGACCAGTCTCCAGACATATGGCCATTTTTGGGCCTGGCGCGGGGCCAAGTGGGAAAGGGTGGTTTTGAGGCTGAAGGGAGCAGGAAAGCCTGTAGCCCCCAGGTGTGTGGGGCTACGCAAGCGGTTCCCAAAGAGCTTTAGAACAAGGCATAGTTTTCCCTGTTGGCTCTTTGGGCGTCGGACCAATCTCCAGACATATGGCCATTTTTGTGCCTGGCGTGACACCATGTGGGAAAGGGTTGTTTTGAGGCTGAAGGCAGCAGGAAAGCCTGCAGCCCCCAGGTGTGTGGGGCTACGCAAGCGGTTCCCAAAGAGCTTTAGAACAAGGCATAGTTTTCCCTGCTGGCTCTTTGGGCGTGGGACCAATCTCCAGACATATGGCCATTTTTGGGCCTGGCGTGGCGCCAAGTGGGAAAGGGTGCCTTTGAGGCTGAAGAGAGCAGGAAAGCCTGCAGCCCCCAGGTGTGTGGGGCTACGCAAGCGGTTCCCAAAGAGCTTTAGAACAAGGCATAGTTTTCCCTGCTGGCTCTTTGGGCGTGGGACCAATCTCCAGACATATGGCCATTTTTGGGCCTGGCGTGGCGCCAAGTGGGAAAGGGTGCCTTTGAGGCTGAAGAGAGCAGGAAAGCCTGCAGCCCCCAGGTGTGTGGGGCTACGCAAGCGGTTCCCAAAGAGCTTTAGAACAAGGCATAGTTTTCCCTGCTGGCTCTTTGGGCGTGGGACCAATCTCCAGACATATGGCCATTTTTGTGCCTGGCGTGACGCCATGTGGGAAAGGGTGGTTTTGAGGCTGAAGGCAGCAGGAAAGCCTGCAGCCCCCAGGTGTGTGGGGCTACGCAAGCGGTTCCCAAAGCGCTTTAGAAGAAGGCATAGTTTTCCCTGCTGGCTCTTTGGGCGTGGGAGCAATCTCCAGACATATGGCCATTTTTGTGCCTAGCGTGACGCCATGTGGGAAAGGGTGGTTTTGAGGCTGAAGGCAGCAGGAAAGCCTGTAGCCCCCAGGTGTGTGGGGCTACGCAAGCGGTTCCCAAAGCGCTTTAGAACAAGGCATAGTTTTCCCTGCTGGCTCTTTGGGCGTGGGACCAATCTCCAGACATATGGCCATTTTTGTGCCTGGCGTGACGCCATGTGGGAAAGGGTGGTTTTGAGGCTGAAGGCAGCAGGAAAGCCTGCAGCCCCCAGGTGTGTGGGGCTACGCAAGCGGTTCCCAAAGAGCTTTAGAACAAGGCATAGTTTTCCCTGCTGGCTCTTTGGGCGTGGGACCAACCTCCAGACATATGGCCATTTTTGTGCCTGGCGCGGCGCCAAGTGGGAAAGGGTGGTTTTGAGGCTGAAGGCAGCAGGAAAGCCTGCAGCCCCCAGGTCTGCGGGGCTACGCAAGCGGTTCCCAAAGAGCTTTAGAACAAGGCATAGTTTTCCCTGCTGGCTCTTTGGGCGTGGGACCAGTCTCCAGACATATGGCCATTTTTGGGCCTGGCATGGCGCCAAGTGGGAAAGGGTGGTTTTGAGGCTGAAGAGAGCAGGAAAGCCTGCAGCCCCCAGGTGTGTGGGGCTACGCAAGCGGTTCCCAAAGAGCTTTAGAACAAGGCATAGTTTTCCCTGCTGGCTCTTTGGGCGTGGGACCAATCTCCAGACATATGGCCATTTTTGTGCCTAGCGTGACGCCATGTGGGAAAGGGTGGTTTTGAGGCTGAAGGCAGCAGGAAAGCCTGTAGCCCCCAGGTGTGTGGGGCTACGCAAGCGGTTCCCAAAGAGCTTTAGAACAAGGAATAGTTTTCCCTGCTGGCTCTTTGGGCGTGGGACCAATCTCCAGACATATGGCCATTTTTGTGCCTGGCGTGACGCCATGTGGGAAAGGGTGGTTTTGAGGCTGAAGGCAGCAGGAAAGCCTGCAGCCCCCAGGTGTGTGGGGCTACGCAAGCGGTTCCCAAAGAGCTTTAGAACAAGGCATAGTTTTCCCTGCTGGCTCTTTGGGCGTGGGACCAACCTCCAGACATATGGCCATTTTTGTGCCTGGCGTGACGCCATGTGGGAAAGGGTGGTTTTGAGGCTGAAGGCAGCAGGAAAGCCTGCAGCCCCCAGGTGTGTGGGGCTACGCAAGCGGTTCCCAAAGAGCTTTAGTACAAGGCATAGTTTTCCCTGCTGGCTCTTTCGGCGTGGGACTAATCTCCAGACATATGGCCATTTTTGTGCCTGGCGTGACACCAAGTGGGAAAGGGTGGTTTTGAGGCTGAAGGCAGCAGGAAAGCCTGCAGCCCCCAGGTGTGTGGGGCTACGCAAGCGGTTCCCAAAGAGCTTTAGAACAAGGCATAGTTTTCCCTGCTGGCTCTTTGGGCGTGGGACCAGTCTCCAGACATATGGCCATTTTTGGGCCTGGCATGGCGCCAAGTGGGAAAGGGTGCCTTTGAGGCTGAAGAGAGCAGGAAAGCCTGCAGCCCCCAGGTGTGTGGGGCTACGCAAGCGGTTCCCAAAGAGCTTTAGAACAAGGCATAGTTTTCCCTGCTGGCTCTTTGGGCGTGGGACCAACCTCCAGACATATGGCCATTTTTGAGCCTGGCGCGGCACCAAGTGGGAAAGGCTGGTTTTGAGGCCGAAGGCAGCAGGAAAGCCTGCAGCCCCCAGGTGTGTGGGGCTACGCAAGCGGTTCCCAAAGCGCTTTAGAACAAGGCATAGTTTTCCCTGCTGGCTCTTTGGGCGTGGGAGCAATCTCCAGACATATGGCCATTTTTGTGCCTAGCGTGACGCCATGTGGGAAAGGGTGGTTTTGAGGCTGAAGGCAGCAGGAAAGCCTGTAGCCCCCAGGTGTGTGGGGCTACGCAAGCGGTTCCCAAAGCGCTTTAGAACAAGGCATAGTTTTCCCTGCTGGCTCTTTGGGCGTGGGACCAATCTCCAGACATATGGCCATTTTTGTGCCTGGCGTGACGCCATGTGGGAAAGGGTGGTTTTGAGGCTGAAGGCAGCAGGAAAGCCTGCAGCCCCCAGGTGTGTGGGGCTACGCAAGCGGTTCCCAAAGAGCTTTAGAACAAGGCATAGTTTTCCCTGCTGGCTCTTTGGGCGTGGGACCAACCTCCAGACATATGGCCATTTTTGTGCCTGGCGCGGCGCCAAGTGGGAAAGGGTGGTTTTGAGGCTGAAGGCAGCAGGAAAGCCTGCAGCCCCCAGGTCTGTGGGGCTACGCAAGCGGTTCCCAAAGAGCTTTAGAACAAGGCATAGTTTTCCCTGCTGGCTCTTTGGGCGTGGGACCAGTCTCCAGACATATGGCCATTTTTGGGCCTGGCATGGCGCCAAGTGGGAAAGGGTGGTTTTGAGGCTGAAGAGAGCAGGAAAGCCTGCAGCCCCCAGGTGTGTGGGGCTACGCAAGCGGTTCCCAAAGAGCTTTAGAACAAGGCATAGTTTTCCCTGCTGGCTCTTTGGGCGTGGGACCAATCTCCAGACATATGGCCATTTTTGTGCCTAGCGTGACGCCATGTGGGAAAGGGTGTTTTTGAGGCTGAAGGCAGCAGGAAAGCCTGTAGCCCCCAGGTGTGTGGGGCTACGCAAGCGGTTCCCAAAGAGCTTTAGAACAAGGAATAGTTTTCCCTGCTGGCTCTTTGGGCGTGGGACCAATCTCCAGACATATGGCCATTTTTGTGCCTGGCGTGACGCCATGTGGGAAAGGGTGGTTTTGAGGCTGAAGGCAGCAGGAAAGCCTGCAGCCCCCAGGTGTGTGGGGCTACGCAAGCGGTTCCCAAAGAGCTTTAGAACAAGGCATAGTTTTCCCTGCTGGCTCTTTGGGCGTGGGACCAACCTCCAGACATATGGCCATTTTTGTGCCTGGCGTGACGCCATGTGGGAAAGGGTGGTTTTGAGGCTGAAGGCAGCAGGAAAGCCTGCAGCCCCCAGGTGTGTGGGGCTACGCAAGCGGTTCCCAAAGAGCTTTAGTACAAGGCATAGTTTTCCCTGCTGGCTCTTTCGGCGTGGGACTAATCTCCAGACATATGGCCATTTTTGTGCCTGGCGTGACACCAAGTGGGAAAGGGTGGTTTTGAGGCTGAAGGCAGCAGGAAAGCCTGCAGCCCCCAGGTGTGTGGGGCTACGCAAGCGGTTCCCAAAGAGCTTTAGAACAAGGCATAGTTTTCCCTGCTGGCTCTTTGGGCGTGGGACCAGTCTCCAGACATATGGCCATTTTTGGGCCTGGCATGGCGCCAAGTGGGAAAGGGTGCCTTTGAGGCTGAAGAGAGCAGGAAAGCCTGCAGCCCCCAGGTGTGTGGGGCTACGCAAGCGGTTCCCAAAGAGCTTTAGAACAAGGCATAGTTTTCCCTGCTGGCTCTTTGGGCGTGGGACCAACCTCCAGACATATGGCCATTTTTGAGCCTGGCGCGGCACCAAGTGGGAAAGGCTGGTTTTGAGGCCGAAGGCAGCAGGAAAGCCTGCAGCCCCCAGGTGTGTGGGGCTACGCAAGCGGTTCCCAAAGAGCTTTAGAACAAGGCATAGTTTTCCCTGCTGGCTCTTTCGGCGTGGGACCAGTCTCCAGACATATGGCCATTTTTGGGCCTGGTGTGGCGCCAAGTTGGAAAGAGTGCCTTTGAGGCTGAAGGCAGCAGGAAAGCCTGCAGCCCCCAGGTGTGTGGGGCTATGCAAGCGGTTCCTAAAGAGCTTTAGAACAAGGCATAGTTTTCCCTGCTGACTCTTTGGGCGTGGGACCAATCTCCAGACATATGGTCATTTTTGGGCCTGGCGCGGCGCCAAGTGGGAAAGGGTGGTTTAGAGGCTGAAGGCAGCAGGAGAGCCTGCAGCCCCAAGGTCTGTGGGGCTACGCAAGCGGTTCCCAAAGAGCTTTAGAACAAGGCATAGTTTTCCCTGCTGGCTCTTTGGGCGTGGGACCAACCTCCAGACATATGGCCATTTTTGAGCCTGGCGCGGCACCAAGTGAGAAAGGGTGGTTTTGAGGCTGAAGGCAGCAGGAAAGCCTGCAGCCCCCAGGTGTGTGGGGCTACGCAAGCGGTTCCCAAAGAGCTTTAGAACAAGGCATAGTTTTCCCTGCTGGCTCTTTGGGCGTGGGACCAATCTCCAGACATATGGCCATTTTTGTGCCTAGCGTGACGCCATGTGGGAAAGGGTGGTTTTGAGGCTGAAGGCAGCAGGAAAGCCTGTAGCCCCCAGGTGTGTGGGGCTACGCAAGCGGTTCCCAAAGCGCTTTAGAACAAGGCATAGTTTTCCCTGCTGGCTCTTTGGGCGTGGGACCAATCTCCAGACATATGGCCATTTTTGTGCCTGGCGTGACGCCATGTGGGAAAGGGTGGTTTTGAGGCTGAAGGCAGCAGGAAAGCCTGCAGCCCCCAGGTGTGTGGGGCTACGCAAGCGGTTCCCAAGAGCTTTAGAACAAGGCATAGTTTTCCCTGCTGGCTCTTTGGGCGTGGGACCAACCTCCAGACATATGGCCATTTTTGTGCCTGGCGTGACGCCATGTGGGAAAGGGTGGTTTTGAGGCTGAAGCCAGCAGGAAAGCCTGCACCCCCCAGGTCTGTGCGGCTACGCAAGCGGTTCCCAAAGAGCTTTAGTACAAGGCATAGTTTTCCCTGCTGGCTCTTTCGGCGTGGGACTAATCTCCAGACATATGGCCATTTTTGTGCCTGGCGTGACACCAAGTGGGAAAGGGTGGTTTTGAGGCTGAAGGCAGCAGGAAGGTCTGCAGCCCCTAGGTGTGTGGGGCTACGCAAGCCGTTCCCAAAGAGCTTTAGAACAAGGCATAGTTTTCCCTGCTGGCTCTTTGGGCGTGGGACCAGTCTCCAGACATATGGCCATTTTTGGGCCTGGCATGGCGCCAAGTGGGAAAGGGTGCCTTTGAGGCTGAAGAGAGCAGGAAAGCCTGCAGCCCCCAGGTGTGTGGGGCTACGCAAGCGGTTCCCAAAGAGCTTTAGAACAAGGCATAGTTTTCCCTGCTGGCTCTTTGGGCGTGGGACCAACCTCCAGACATATGGCCATTTTTGAGCCTGGCGCGGCACCAAGTGGGAAAGGCTGGTTTTGAGGCCGAAGGCAGCAGGAAAGCCTGCAGCCCCCAGGTGTGTGGGGCTACGCAAGCGGTTCCCAAAGAGCTTTAGAACAAGGCATAGTTTTCCCTGCTGGCTCTTTGGGCGTGGGACCAGTCTCCAGACATATGGCCATTTTTGGGCCTGGTGTGGCGCCAAGTTGGAAAGAGTGCCTTTGAGGCTGAAGGCAGCAGGAAAGCCTGCAGCCCCCAGGTGTGTGGGGCTATGCAAGCGGTTCCTAAAGAGCTTTAGAACAAGGCATAGTTTTCCCTGCTGACTCTTTGGGCGTGGGACCAATCTCCAGACATATGGTCATTTTTGGGCCTGGCGCGGCGCCAAGTGGGAAAGGGTGGTTTAGAGGCTGAAGGCAGCAGGAGAGCCTGCAGCCCCAAGGTCTGTGGGGCTACGCAAGCGGTTCCCAAAGAGCTTTAGAACAAGGCATAGTTTTCCCTGCTGGCTCTTTGGGCGTGGGACCAACCTCCAGACATATGGCCATTTTTGAGCCTGGCGCGGCACCAAGTGAGAAAGGGTGGTTTTGAGGCTGAAGGCAGCAGGAAAGCCTGCAGCCCCCAGGTGTGTGGGGCTACGCAAGCGGTTCCCAAAGAGCTTTAGAACAAGGCATAGTTTTCCCTGCTGGCTCTTTGGGCGTGGGACCAATCTCCAGACATATGGCCATTTTTGTGCCTAGCGTGACGCCATGTGGGAAAGGGTGGTTTTGAGGCTGAAGGCAGCAGGAAAGCCTGTAGCCCCCAGGTGTGTGGGGCTACGCAAGCGGTTCCCAAAGCGCTTTAGAACAAGGCATAGTTTTCCCTGCTGGCTCTTTGGGCGTGGGACCAATCTCCAGACATATGGCCATTTTTGTGCCTGGCGTGACGCCATGTGGGAAAGGGTGGTTTTGAGGCTGAAGGCAGCAGGAAAGCCTGCAGCCCCCAGGTGTGTGGGGCTACGCAAGCGGTTCCCAAGAGCTTTAGAACAAGGCATAGTTTTCCCTGCTGGCTCTTTGGGCGTGGGACCAACCTCCAGACATATGGCCATTTTTGTGCCTGGCGTGACGCCATGTGGGAAAGGGTAGTTTTGAGGCTGAAGCCAGCAGGAAAGCCTGCACCCCCCAGGTCTGTGCGGCTACGCAAGCGGTTCCCAAAGAGCTTTAGTACAAGGCATAGTTTTCCCTGCTGGCTCTTTCGGCGTGGGACTAATCTCCAGACATATGGCCATTTTTGTGCCTGGCGTGACACCAAGTGGGAAAGGGTGGTTTTGAGGCTGAAGGCAGCAGGAAGGTCTGCAGCCCCTAGGTGTGTGGGGCTACGCAAGCCGTTCCCAAAGAGCTTTAGAACAAGGCATAGTTTTCCCTGCTGGCTCTTTGAGCGTGTGACCAACCTCCAGACATATGGCCATTTTTGTGCCTGGCGTGACGCCATGTGGGAAAGGGTGGTTTTGAGGCTGAAGGCAGCAGGAAAGCCTGCAGCCCCCAGGTCTGCGGGGCTACGCAAGCGGTTCCCAAAGAGCTTTAGAACAAGGCATAGTTTTCCCTGCTGGCTCTTTGGGCGTGGGACCAGTCTCCAGACATATGGCCATTTTTGGGCCTTGCATGGCGCCAAGTGGGAAAGGGTGCCTTTGAGGCTGAAGAGAGCAGGAAAGCCTGCAGCCCCCAGGTGTGTGGGGCTACGCAAGCGGTTCCCAAAGAGCTTTACAACAAGGCATAGTTTTCCCTGCTGGCTCTTTGGGCGTGGGACCAACCTCCAGCCATATGGCCATTTTTGAGCCTGGCGCGGCACCAAGTGGGAAAGGCTGGTTTTGAGGCCGAAGGCAGCAGGAAAGCCTGCAGCCCCCAGGTGTGTGGGGCTACGCAAGCGGTTCCCAAAGAGCTTTAGAACAAGGCATAGTTTTCCCTGCTGGCTCTTTGGGCGTGGGACCAACCTCCAGACATATGGCCATTTTTGTGCCTGGCGTGACGCCATGTGGGAAAGGGTGGTTTTGAGGCTGAAGGCAGCAGGAAAGCCTGCAGCCCCCAGGTGTGTGGGGATACGCAAGCGGTTCCCAAAGAGCTTTAGTACAAGGCATAGTTTTCCCTGCTGGCTCTTTCGGCGTGGGACCAATCTCCAGACATATGGCCATTTTTGTGCCTGGTGTGACACCAAGTGGGAAAGGGTGGTTTTGAGGCTGAAGGCAGCAGGAAAGCCTGCAGCCCCCAGGTCTGTGGGGCTACACGAGCCGTTCCCAAAGAGCTTTAGAACAAGGCATAGTTTTCCCTGCTGGCTCTTTGAGCGTGGGACCAACCTCCAGACATATGGCCATTTTTGGGCCTGGCGCGGCGCCAAGTGGGAAAGGGTCGTTTTGAGGCTGAAGGCAGCAGGAAAGCCTGCAGCCCGCAGGTCTGTGGGGCTACGCAAGTGGTTCCCAAAGAGTTTTAGAACAAGGCATAGTTTTCCCTGCTGGCTCTTTGGGCGTGGGACCAGTCTCCAGACATATGGCCATTTTTGGGCCTGGCGCGGGGCCAAGTGGGAAAGGGTGGTTTTGAGGCTGAAGGGAGCAGGAAAGCCTGTAGCCCCCAGGTGTGTGGGGCTACGCAAGCGGTTCCCAAAGAGCTTTAGAACAAGGCATAGTTTTCCCTGTTGGCTCTTTGGGCGTCGGACCAATCTCCAGACATATGGCCATTTTTGTGCCTGGCGTGACACCATGTGGGAAAGGGTTGTTTTGAGGCTGAAGGCAGCAGGAAAGCCTGCAGCCCCCAGGTGTGTGGGGCTACGCAAGCGGTTCCCAAAGAGCTTTAGAACAAGGCATAGTTTTCCCTGCTGGCTCTTTGGGCGTGGGACCAGTCTCCAGCCATATGGCCATTTTTGGGCCTGGCGTGGCGCCAAGTGGGAAAGGGTGCCTTTGAGGCTGAAGAGAGCAGGAAAGCCTGCAGCCCCCAGGTGTGTGGGGCTACGCAAGCGGTTCCCAAAGAGCTTTAGAACAAGGCATAGTTTTCCCTGCTGGCTCTTTGGGCGTGGGACCAATCTCCAGACATATGGCCATTTTTGTGCCTGGCGTGACGCCATGTGGGAAAGGGTGGTTTTGAGGCTGAAGGCAGCAGGAAAGCCTGCAGCCCCCAGGTGTGTGGGGCTACGCAAGCGGTTCCCAAAGCGCTTTAGAACAAGGCATAGTTTTCCCTGCTGGCTCTTTGGGCGTGGGACCAATCTCCAGACATATGGCCATTTTTGTGCCTAGCGTGACGCCATGTGGGAAAGGGTGGTTTTGAGGCTGAAGGCAGCAGGAAAGCCTGTAGCCCCCAGGTGTGTGGGGCTACGCAAGCGGTTCCCAAAGCGCTTTAGAACAAGGCATAGTTTTCCCTGCTGGCTCTTTGGGCGTGGGACGAATCTCCAGACATATGGCCATTTTTGTGCCTGGCGTGACGCCATGTGGGAAAGGGTGGTTTTGAGGCTGAAGGCAGCAGGAAAGCCTGCAGCCCCCAGGTGTGTGGGGCTACGCAAGCGGTTCCCAAAGAGCTTTAGAACAAGGCATAGTTTTCCCTGCTGGCTCTTTGGGCGTGGGACCAACCTCCAGACATATGGCCATTTTTGTGCCTGGCGTGACGCCATGTGGGAAAGGGTGGTTTTGAGGCTGAAGGCAGCAGGAAAGCATGCAGCCCCCAGGTGTGTGGGGCTACGCAAGCGGTTCCCAAAGAGCTTTAGTACAAGGCATAGTTTTCCCTGCTGGCTCTTTCGGCGTGGGACTAATCTCCAGACATATGGCCATTTTTGTGCCTAGCGTGACGCCATGTGGGAAAGGGTGGTTTTGAGGCTGAAGGCAGCAGGAAAGCCTGCAGCCCCCAGGTGTGTGGGGCTACGCAAGCGGTTCCCAAAGCGCTTTAGAACAAGGCATAGTTTTCCCTGCTGGCTCTTTGGGCGTGGGACCAATCTCCAGACATATGGCCATTTTTGTGCCTAGCGTGACGCCATGTGGGAAAGGGTGGTTTTGAGGCTGAAGGCAGCAGGAAAGCCTGTAGCCCCCAGGTGTGTGGGGCTACGCAAGCGGTTCCCAAAGCGCTTTAGAACAAGGCATAGTTTTCCCTGCTGGCTCTTTGGGCGTGGGACCAATCTCCAGACATATGGCCATTTTTGTGCCTAGCGTGACGCCATGTGGGAAAGGGTGGTTTTGAGGCTGAAGGCAGCAGGAAAGCCTGCAGCCCCCAGGTGTGTGGGGCTACGCAAGCGGTTCCCAAAGAGCTTTACAACAAGGCATAGTTTTCCCTGCTGGCTCTTTGGGCGTGGGACCAACCTCCAGCCATATGGCCATTTTTGAGCCTGGCGCGGCACCAAGTGGGAAAGGCTGGTTTTGAGGCCGAAGGCAGCAGGAAAGCCTGCAGCCCCCAGGTCTGTGGGGCTACGCAAGCGGTTCCCAAAGAGCTTTAGAACAAGGCATAGTTTTCCCTGCTGGCTCTTTGGGCGTGGGACCAACCTCCAGACATATGGCCATTTTTGTGCCTGGCGTGACGCCATGTGGGAAAGGGTGGTTTTGAGGCTGAAGGCAGCAGGAAAGCCTGCAGCCCCCAGGTGTGTGGGGATACGCAAGCGGTTCCCAAAGAGCTTTAGTACAAGGCATAGTTTTCCCTGCTGGCTCTTTCGGCGTGGGACCAATCTCCAGACATATGGCCATTTTTGTGCCTGGTGTGACACCAAGTGGGAAAGGGTGGTTTTGAGGCTGAAGGCAGCAGGAAAGCCTGCAGCCCCCAGGTCTGTGGGGCTACACGAGCCGTTCCCAAAGAGCTTTAGAACAAGGCATAGTTTTCCCTGCTGGCTCTTTGAGCGTGGGACCAACCTCCAGACATATGGCCATTTTTGGGCCTGGCGCGGCGCCAAGTGGGAAAGGGTCGTTTTGAGGCTGAAGGCAGCAGGAAAGCCTGCAGCCCGCAGGTCTGTGGGGCTACGCAAGTGGTTCCCAAAGAGTTTTAGAACAAGGCATAGTTTTCCCTGCTGGCTCTTTGGGCGTGGGACCAGTCTCCAGACATATGGCCATTTTTGGGCCTGGCGCGGGGCCAAGTGGGAAAGGGTGGTTTTGAGGCTGAAGGGAGCAGGAAAGCCTGTAGCCCCCAGGTGTGTGGGGCTACGCAAGCGGTTCCCAAAGAGCTTTAGAACAAGGCATAGTTTTCCCTGTTGGCTCTTTGGGCGTCGGACCAATCTCCAGACATATGGCCATTTTTGTGCCTGGCGTGACACCATGTGGGAAAGGGTTGTTTTGAGGCTGAAGGCAGCAGGAAAGCCTGCAGCCCCCAGGTGTGTGGGGCTACGCAAGCGGTTCCCAAAGAGCTTTAGAACAAGGCATAGTTTTCCCTGCTGGCTCTTTGGGCGTGGGACCAGTCTCCAGCCATATGGCCATTTTTGGGCCTGGCGTGGCGCCAAGTGGGAAAGGGTGCCTTTGAGGCTGAAGAGAGCAGGAAAGCCTGCAGCCCCCAGGTGTGTGGGGCTACGCAAGCGGTTCCCAAAGAGCTTTAGAACAAGGCATAGTTTTCCCTGCTGGCTCTTTGGGCGTGGGACCAATCTCCAGACATATGGCCATTTTTGTGCCTGGCGTGACGCCATGTGGGAAAGGGTGGTTTTGAGGCTGAAGGCAGCAGGAAAGCCTGCAGCCCCCAGGTGTGTGGGGCTACGCAAGCGGTTCCCAAAGCGCTTTAGAACAAGGCATAGTTTTCCCTGCTGGCTCTTTGGGCGTGGGACCAATCTCCAGACATATGGCCATTTTTGTGCCTAGCGTGACGCCATGTGGGAAAGGGTGGTTTTGAGGCTGAAGGCAGCAGGAAAGCCTGTAGCCCCCAGGTGTGTGGGGCTACGCAAGCGGTTCCCAAAGCGCTTTAGAACAAGGCATAGTTTTCCCTGCTGGCTCTTTGGGCGTGGGACCAATCTCCAGACATATGGCCATTTTTGTGCCTGGCGTGACGCCATGTGGGAAAGGGTGGTTTTGAGGCTGAAGGCAGCAGGAAAGCCTGCAGCCCCCAGGTGTGTGGGGCTACGCAAGCGGTTCCCAAAGAGCTTTAGAACAAGGCATAGTTTTCCCTGCTGGCTCTTTGGGCGTGGGACCAACCTCCAGACATATGGCCATTTTTGTGCCTGGCGTGACGCCATGTGGGAAAGGGTGGTTTTGAGGCTGAAGGCAGCAGGAAAGCATGCAGCCCCCAGGTGTGTGGGGCTACGCAAGCGGTTCCCAAAGAGCTTTAGTACAAGGCATAGTTTTCCCTGCTGGCTCTTTCGGCGTGGGACTAATCTCCAGACATATGGCCATTTTTGTGCCTGGTGTGACACCAAGTGGGAAAGGGTGGTTTTGAGGCTGAAGGCAGCAGGAAAGCCTGCAGCCCCCAGGTCTGTGGGGCTACACGAGCCGTTCCCAAAGAGCTTTAGAACAAGGCATAGTTTTCCCTGCTGGCTCTTTGAGCGTGGGACCAACCTCCAGACATATGGCCATTTTTGGGCCTGGCGCGGGGCCAAGTGGGAAAGGGTGGTTTAGAGGCTGAAGGCAGCAGGAGAGCCTGCAGCCCCAAGGTCTGTGGGGCTACGCAAGCGGTTCCCAAAGAGCTTTAGAACAAGGCATAGTTTTCCCTGCTGGCTCTTTGGGCGTGGGACCAATCTCCAGACATATGGCCATTTTTGTGCCTGGCGTGACGCCATGTGGGAAAGGGTGGTTTTGAGGCTGAAGGCAGCAGGAAAGCCTGCAGCCCCCAGGTGTGTGGGGCTACGCAAGCGGTTCCGAAAGCGCTTTAGAACAAGGCATAGTTTTCCCTGCTGGCTCTTTGGGCGTGGGACCAATCTCCAGACATATGGCCATTTTTGTGCCTAGCGTGACGCCATGTGGGAAAGGGTGGTTTTGAGGCTGAAGGCAGCAGGAAAGCCTGCAGCCCCCAGGTGTGTGGGGCTACGCAAGCGGTTCCCAAAGCGCTTTAGAACAAGGCATAGTTTTCCCTGCTGGCTCTTTGGGCGTGGGACCAATCTCCAGACATATTGCCATTTTTGTGCCTAGCGTGACGCCATGTGGGAAAGGGTGGTTTTGAGGCTGAAGGCAGCAGGAAAGCCTGTAGCCCCCAGGTGTGTGGGGCTACGCAAGCGGTTCCCAAAGAGCTTTAGAACAAGGCATAGTTTTCCCTGCTGGCTCTTTGGGCGTGGGACCAATCTCCAGACATATGGCCATTTTTGTGCCTGGCGTGACGCCATGTGGGAAAGGGTGGTTTTGAGGCTGAAGGCAGCAGGAAAGCCTGCAGCCCCCAGGTGTGTGGGGCTACGCAAGCGGTTCCCAAAGAGCTTTAGAACAAGGCATAGTTTTCCCTGCTGGCTCTTTCGGCGTGGGACCAGTCTCCAGACATATGGCCATTTTTGTGCCTGGCGTGACGCCATGTGGGAAAGGGTGGTTTTGAGGCTGAAGGCAGCAGGAAAGCCTGCAGCCCCCAGGTGTGTGGGGCTACGCAAGCGGTTCCCAAAGAGCTTTAGTACAAGGCATAGTTTTCCCTGCTGGCTCTTTCGGCGTGGGACTAATCTCCAGACATATGGCCATTTTTGTGCCTGGCGTGACACCAAGTGGGAAAGGGTGGTTTTGAGGCTGAAGGCAGCAGGAAAGCCTGCAGCCCCCAGGTGTGTGGGGCTACGCAAGCGGTTCCCAAAGAGCTTTAGAACAAGGCATAGTTTTCCCTGCTGGCTCTTTGGGCGTGGGACCAGTCTCCAGACATATGGCCATTTTTGGGCCTGGCATGGCGCCAAGTGGGAAAGGGTGCCTTTGAGGCTGAAGAGAGCAGGAAAGCCTGCAGCCCCCAGGTGTGTGGGGCTACGCAAGCGGTTCCCAAAGAGCTTTAGAACAAGGCATAGTTTTCCCTGCTGGCTCTTTGGGCGTGGGACCAACCTCCAGACATATGGCCATTTTTGAGCCTGGCGCGGCACCAAGTGGGAAAGGCTGGTTTTGAGGCCGAAGGCAGCAGGAAAGCCTGCAGCCCCCAGGTGTGTGGGGCTACGCAAGCGGTTCCTAAAGAGCTTTAGAACAAGGCATAGTTTTCCCTGCTGGCTCTTTGGGCGTGGGACCAATCTCCAGACATATGGCCATTTTTGGGCCTGGTGTGGCGCCAAGTTGGAAAGAGTGCCTTTGAGGCTGAAGGCAGCAGGAAAGCCTGCAGCCCCCAGGTGTGTGGGGCTACGCAAGCGGTTCCCAAAGCGCTTTAGAACAAGGCATAGTTTTCCCTGCTGGCTCTTTGGGCGTGGGACCAATCTCCAGACATATGGCCATTTTTGTGCCTAGCGTGACGCCATGTGGGAAAGGGTGGTTTTGAGGCTGAAGGCAGCAGGAAAGCCTGTAGCCCCCAGGTGTGTGGGGCTACGCAAGCGGTTCCCAAAGCGCTTTAGAACAAGGCATAGTTTTCCCTGCTGGCTCTTTGGGCGTGGGACCAATCTCCAGACATATGGCCATTTTTGTGCCTGGCGTGACGCCATGTGGGAAAGGGTGGTTTTGAGGCTGAAGGCAGCAGGAAAGCCTGCAGCCCCCAGGTGTGTGGGGCTACGCAAGCGGTTCCCAAAGAGCTTTAGAACAAGGCATAGTTTTCCCTGCTGGCTCTTTGGGCGTGGGACCAACCTCCAGACATATGGCCATTTTTGTGCCTGGCGTGACGCCATGTGGGAAAGGGTGGTTTTGAGGCTGAAGCCAGCAGGAAAGCCTGCAGCCCCCAGGTGTGTGGGGCTACGCAAGCGGTTCCCAAAGAGCTTTAGTACAAGGCATAGTTTTCCCTGCTGGCTCTTTCGGCGTGGGACTAATCTCCAGACATATGGCCATTTTTGTGCCTGGCGTGACACCAAGTGGGAAAGGGTGGTTTTGAGGCTGAAGGCAGCAGGAAGGTCTGCAGCCCCTAGGTGTGTGGGGCTACGCAAGCCGTTCCCAAAGAGCTTTACAACAAGGCATAGTTTTCCCTGCTGGCTCTTTGAGCGTGTGACCAACCTCCAGACATATGGCCATTTTTGTGCCTGGCGTGACACCAAGTGGGAAAGGGTGGTTTTGAGGCTGAAGGCAGCAGGAAAGCCTGCAGCCCCCAGGTCTGCGGGGCTACGCAAGCGGTTCCCAAAGAGCTTTAGAACAAGGCATAGTTTTCCCTGCTGGCTCTTTGGGCGTGGGACCAGTCTCCAGACATATGGCCATTTTTGGGCCTGGCATGGCGCCAAGTGGGAAAGGGTGCCTTTGAGGCTGAAGAGAGCAGGAAAGCCTGCAGCCCCCAGGTGTGTGGGGCTACGCAAGCGGTTCCCAAAGAGCTTTAGAACAAGGCATAGTTTTCCCTGCTGGCTCTTTGGGCGTGGGACCAACCTCCAGACATATGGCCATTTTTGAGCCTGGCGCGGCACCAAGTGGGAAAGGCTGGTTTTGAGGCCGAAGGCAGCAGGAAAGCCTGTAGCCCCCAGGTGTGTGGGGCTACGCAAGCGGTTCCCAAAGAGCTTTACAACAAGGCATAGTTTTCCCTGCTGGCTCTTTGGGCGTGGGACCAACCTCCAGACATATGGCCATTTTTGTGCCTGGCGTGACGCCATGTGGGAAAGGGTGGTTTTGAGGCTGAAGGCAGCAGGAAAGCCTGCAGCCCCCAGGTGTGTGGGGATACGCAAGCGGTTCCCAAAGAGCTTTAGTACAAGACATAGTTTTCCCTGCTGGCTCTTTCGGCGTGGGACCAATCTCCAGACATATGGCCATTTTTGTGCCTGGTGTGACACCAAGTGGGAAAGGGTGGTTTTGAGGCTGAAGGCAGCAGGAAAGCCTGCAGCCCCCAGGTCTGTGGGGCTACACGAGCCGTTCCCAAAGAGTTTTAGAACAAGGCATAGTTTTCCCTGCTGGCTCTTTGAGCGTGGGACTAACCTCCAGACATATGGCCATTTTTGGGCCTGGCGCGGCGCCAAGTGGGAAAGGGTCGTTTTGAGGCTGAAGGCAGCAGGAAAGCCTGCAGCCCGCAGGTCTGTGGGGCTACGCAAGTGGTTCCCAAAGAGTTTTAGAACAAGGCATAGTTTTCCCTGCTGGCTCTTTGGGCGTGGGACCAGTCTCCAGACATATGGCCATTTTTGGGCCTGGCGCGGGGCCAAGTGGGAAAGGGTGGTTTTGAGGCTGAAGGGAGCAGGAAAGCCTGTAGCCCCCAGGTGTGTGGGGCTACGCAAGCGGTTCCCAAAGAGCTTTAGAACAAGGCATAGTTTTCCCTGTTGGCTCTTTGGGCGTCGGACCAATCTCCAGACATATGGCCATTTTTGTGCCTGGCGTGACACCATGTGGGAAAGGGTTGTTTTGAGGCTGAAGGCAGCAGGAAAGCCTGCAGCCCCCAGGTGTGTGGGGCTACGCAAGCGGTTCCCAAAGAGCTTTAGAACAAGGCATAGTTTTCCCTGCTGGCTCTTTGGGCGTGGGACCAGTCTCCAGCCATATGGCCATTTTTGGGCCTGGCGTGGCGCCAAGTGGGAAAGGGTGCCTTTGAGGCTGAAGAGAGCAGGAAAGCCTGCAGCCCCCAGGTGTGTGGGGCTACGCAAGCGGTTCCCAAAGAGCTTTAGAACAAGGCATAGTTTTCCCTGCTGGCTCTTTGGGCGTGGGACCAATCTCCAGACATATGGCCATTTTTGTGCCTGGCGTGACGCCATGTGGGAAAGGGTGGTTTTGAGGCTGAAGGCAGCAGGAAAGCCTGCAGCCCCCAGGTGTGTGGGGCTACGCAAGCGGTTCCCAAAGCGCTTTAGAACAAGGCATAGTTTTCCCTGCTGGCTCTTTGGGCGTGGGACCAGTCTCCAGACATATGGCCATTTTTGGGCCTGGCGTGACGCCATGTGGGAAAGGGTGGTTTTGAGGCTGAAGGCAGCAGGAAAGCCTGTAGCCCCCAGGTGTGTGGGGCTACGCAAGCGGTTCCCAAAGAGCTTTAGAACAAGGCATAGTTATCCCTGCTGGCTCTTTCGGCGTGGGACCAACCACCAGACATATGGCCATTTTTGTGCCTGGCGTGACGCCATGTGGGAAAGGGTGGTTTTGAGGCTGAAGGCAGCAGGAAAGCCTGCAGCCCCCAGGTGTGTGGGGCTACGCAAGCGGTTCCCAAAGAGCTTTAGTACAAGGCATAGTTTTCCCTGCTGGCTCTTTCGGCGTGGGACTAATCTCCAGACATATGGCCATTTTTGTGCCTGGCGTGACACCAAGTGGGAAAGGGTGGTTTTGAGGCTGAAGGCAGCAGGAAGGTCTGCAGCCCCCAGGTGTGTGGGGCTACGGAAGCCGTTCCCAAAGAGCTTTAGAACAAGGCATAGTTTTCCCTGCTGGCTCTTTGAGCGTGGGACCAGTCTCCAGACATATGGCCATTTTTGGGCCTCGCCGCAGCGCCAAGTGGGAAAGGGTGGTTTTGAGGCTGAAGGCAGCAGGAAAGCCTGCAGCCCCCAGGTGTGTGGGGCTACGCAAGCGGTTCCCAAAGAGCTTTAGAACAAGGCATAGTTTTCCCTGCTGGCTCTTTGGGCGTGGGACCAGTCTCCAGACATATGGCCATTTTTGGGCCTGGCGTGGCGCCAAGTGGGAAAGGGTGCCTTTGAGGCTGAAGAGAGCAGGAAAGCCTGCAGCCCCCAGGTGTGTGGGGCTACGCAAGCGGTTCCTAAAGAGCTTTAGAACAAGGCATAGTTTTCCCTGCTGGCTCTTTGGGCGTGGGACCAACCTCCAGACATATGGCCATTTTTGAGCCTGGCGCGGCACCAAGTGGGAAAGGCTGGTTTTGAGGCCGAAGGCAGCAGGAAAGCCTGCAGCCCCCAGGTGTGTGGGGCTACGCAAGCGGTTCCCAAAGAGCTTTAAAACAAGGCATAGTTTTCCCTGCTGGCTCTTTGGGCGTGGGACCAGTCTCCAGACATATGGCCATTTTTGGGCCTGGTGTGGCGCCAAGTTGGAAAGAGTGCCTTTGAGGCTGAAGGCAGCAGGAAAGCCTGCAGCCCCCAGGTGTGTGGGGCTATGCAAGCGGTTCCTAAAGAGCTTTAGAACAAGGCATAGTTTTCCCTGCTGACTCTTTGGGCGTGGGACCAATCTCCAGACATATGGTCATTTTTGGGCCTGGCGCGGCGCCAAGTGGGAAAGGGTGGTTTAGAGGCTGAAGGCAGCAGGAGAGCCTGCAGCCCCAAGGTCTGTGGGGCTACGCAAGCGGTTCCCAAAGAGCTTTAGAACAAGGCATAGTTTTCCCTGCTGGCTCTTTGGGCGTGGGACCAATCTCCAGACATATGGCCATTTTTGTGCCTGGCGTGACGCCATGTGGGAAAGGGTGGTTTTGAGGCTGAAGGCAGCAGGAAAGCCTGCAGCCCCCAGGTGTGTGGGGCTACGCAAGCGGTTCCCAAAGCGCTTTAGAACAAGGCATAGTTTTCCCTGCTGGCTCTTTGGGCGTGGGACCAATCTCCAGACATATGGCCATTTTTGTGCCTAGCGTGACGCCATGTGGGAAAGGGTGGTTTTGAGGCTGAAGGCAGCAGGAAAGCCTGTAGCCCCCAGGTGTGTGGGGCTACGCAAGCGGTTCCCAAAGAGCTTTAGAACAAGGAATAGTTTTCCCTGCTGGCTCTTTGGGCGTGGGACCAATCTCCAGACATATGGCCATTTTTGTGCCTGGCGTGACGCCATGTGGGAAAGGGTGGTTTTGAGGCTGAAGGCAGCAGGAAAGCCTGCAGCCCCCAGGTGTGTGGGGCTACGCAAGCGGTTCCCAAAGAGCTTTAGAACAAGGCATAGTTTTCCCTGCTGGCTCTTTGGGCGTGGGACCAACCTCCAGACATATGGCCATTTTTGTGCCTGGCGTGACGCCATGTGGGAAAGGGTGGTTTTGAGGCTGAAGGCAGCAGGAAAGCCTGCAGCCCCCAGGTGTGTGGGGCTACGCAAGCGGTTCCCAAAGAGCTTTAGTACAAGGCATAGTTTTCCCTGCTGGCTCTTTCGGCGTGGGACTAATCTCCAGACATATGGCCATTTTTGTGCCTGGCGTGACACCAAGTGGGAAAGGGTGGTTTTGAGGCTGAAGGCAGCAGGAAAGCCTGCAGCCCCCAGGTGTGTGGGGCTACGCAAGCGGTTCCCAAAGAGCTTTAGAACAAGGCATAGTTTTCCCTGCTGGCTCTTTCGGCGTGGGACCAGTCTCCAGACATATGGCCATTTTTGGGCCTGGCATGGCGCCAAGTGGGAAAGGGTGCCTTTGAGGCTGAAGAGAGCAGGAAAGCCTGCAGCCCCCAGGTGTGTGGGGCTACGCAAGCGGTTCCCAAAGAGCTTTAGAACAAGGCATAGTTTTCCCTGCTGGCTCTTTGGGCGTGGGACCAACCTCCAGACATATGGCCATTTTTGAGCCTGGCGCGGCACCAAGTGGGAAAGGCTGGTTTTGAGGCCGAAGGCAGCAGGAGAGCCTGCAGCCCCAAGGTCTGTGGGGCTACGCAAGCGGTTCCCAAAGAGCTTTAGAACAAGGCATAGTTTTCCCTGCTGACTCTTTGGGCGTGGGACCAATCTCCAGACATATGGTCATTTTTGGGCCTGGCGCGGCGCCAAGTGGGAAAGGGTGGTTTAGAGGCTGAAGGCAGCAGGAGAGCCTGCAGCCCCAAGGTCTGTGGGGCTACGCAAGCGGTTCCCAAAGAGCTTTAGAACAAGGCATAGTTTTCCCTGCTGGCTCTTTGGGCGTGGGACCAATCTCCAGACATATGGCCATTTTTGTGCCTGGCGTGACGCCATGTGGGAAAGGGTGGTTTTGAGGCTGAAGGCAGCAGGAAAGCCTGCAGCCCCCAGGTGTGTGGGGCTACGCAAGCGGTTCCCAAAGCGCTTTAGAACAAGGCATAGTTTTCCCTGCTGGCTCTTTGGGCGTGGGACCAATCTCCAGACATATGGCCATTTTTGTGCCTAGCGTGACGCCATGTGGGAAAGGGTGGTTTTGAGGCTGAAGGCAGCAGGAAAGCCTGTAGCCCCCAGGTGTGTGGGGCTACGCAAGCGGTTCCCAAAGCGCTTTAGAACAAGGCATAGTTTTCCCTGCTGGCTCTTTGGGCGTGGGACCAATCTCCAGACATATGGCCATTTTTGTGCCTGGCGTGACGCCATGTGGGAAAGGGTGGTTTTGAGGCTGAAGGCAGCAGGAAAGCCTGCAGCCCCCAGGTGTGTGGGGCTACGCAAGCGGTTCCCAAGAGCTTTAGAACAAGGCATAGTTTTCCCTGCTGGCTCTTTGGGCGTGGGACCAACCTCCAGACATATGGCCATTTTTGTGCCTGGCGTGACGCCATGTGGGAAAGGGTGGTTTTGAGGCTGAAGCCAGCAGGAAAGCCTGCAGCCCCCAGGTCTGTGCGGCTACGCAAGCGGTTCCCAAAGAGCTTTAGTACAAGGCATAGTTTTCCCTGCTGGCTCTTTCGGCGTGGGACTAATCTCCAGACATATGGCCATTTTTGTGCCTGGCGTGACACCAAGTGGGAAAGGGTGGTTTTGAGGCTGAAGGCAGCAGGAAGGTCTGCAACCCCTAGGTGTGTGGGGCTACGCAAGCCGTTCCCAAAGAGCTTTAGAACAAGGCATAGTTTTCCCTGCTGGCTCTTTGAGCGTGTGACCAACCTCCAGACATATGGCCATTTTTGTGCCTGGCGTGACACCAAGTGGGAAAGGGTGGTTTTGAGGCTGAAGGCAGCAGGAAAGCCTGCAGCCCCCAGGTCTGCGGGGCTACGCAAGCGGTTCCCAAAGAGCTTTAGAACAAGGCATAGTTTTCCCTGCTGGCTCTTTGGGCGTGGGACCAGTCTCCAGACATATGGCCATTTTTGGGCCTGGCATGGCGCCAAGTGGGAAAGGGTGCCTTTGAGGCTGAAGAGAGCAGGAAAGCCTGCAGCCCCCAGGTGTGTGGGGCTACGCAAGCGGTTCCCAAAGAGCTTTAGAACAAGGCATAGTTTTCCCTGCTGGCTCTTTGGGCGTGGGACCAACCTCCAGACATATGGCCATTTTTGAGCCTGGCGCGGAACCAAGTGGGAAAGGCTGGTTTTGAGGCCGAAGGCAGCAGGAAAGCCTGTAGCCCCCAGGTGTGTGGGGCTACGCAAGCGGTTCCCAAAGAGCTTTACAACAAGGCATAGTTTTCCCTGCTGGCTCTTTGGGCGTGGGACCAACCTCCAGACATATGGCCATTTTTGTGCCTGGCGTGACGCCATGTGGGAAAGGGTGGTTTTGAGGCTGAAGGCAGCAGGAAAGCCTGCAGCCCCCAGGTGTGTGGGGATACGCAAGCGGTTCCCAAAGAGCTTTAGTACAAGACATAGTTTTCCCTGCTGGCTCTTTCGGCGTGGGACCAATCTCCAGACATATGGCCATTTTTGTGCCTGGTGTGACACCAAGTGGGAAAGGGTCGTTTTGAGGCTGAAGGCAGCAGGAAAGCCTGCAGCCCGCAGGTCTGTGGGGCTACGCAAGTGGTTCCCAAAGAGTTTTAGAACAAGGCATAGTTTTCCCTGCTGGCTCTTTGGGCGTGGGACCAGTCTCCAGACATATGGCCATTTTTGGGCCTGGCGCGGGGCCAAGTGGGAAAGGGTGGTTTTGAGGCTGAAGGCAGCAGGAAAGCCTGTAGCCCCCAGGTGTGTGGGGCTACGCAAGCGGTTCCCAAAGAGCTTTAGAACAAGGCATAGTTTTCCCTGTTGGCTCTTTGGGCGTCGGACCAATCTCCAGACATATGGCCATTTTTGTGCCTGGCGTGACACCATGTGGGAAAGGGTTGTTTTGAGGCTGAAGGCAGCAGGAAAGCCTGCAGCCCCCAGGTGTGTGGGGCTACGCAAGCGGTTCCCAAAGAGCTTTAGAACAAGGCATAGTTTTCCCTGCTGGCTCTTTGGGCGTGGGACCAGTCTCCAGCCATATGGCCATTTTTGGGCCTGGCGTGGCGCCAAGTGGGAAAGGGTGCCTTTGAGGCTGAAGAGAGCAGGAAAGCCTGCAGCCCCCAGGTGTGTGGGGCTACGCAAGCGGTTCCCAAAGCGCTTTAGAACAAGGCATAGTTTTCCCTGCTGGCTCTTTGGGCGTGGGACCAATCTCCAGACATATGGCCATTTTTGTGCCTAGCGTGACGCCATGTGGGAAAGGGTGGTTTTGAGGCTGAAGGCAGCAGGAAAGCCTGTAGCCCCCAGGTGTGTGGGGCTACGCAAGCGGTTCCCAAAGCGCTTTAGAACAAGGCATAGTTTTCCCTGCTGGCTCTTTGGGCGTGGGACCAATCTCCAGACATATGGCCATTTTTGTGCCTGGCGTGACGCCATGTGGGAAAGGGTGGTTTTGAGGCTGAAGGCAGCAGGAAAGCCTGCAGCCCCCAGGTGTGTGGGGCTACGCAAGCGGTTCCCAAAGAGCTTTAGAACAAGGCATAGTTTTCCCTGCTGGCTCTTTGGGCGTGGGACCAACCTCCAGACATATGGCCATTTTTGTGCCTGGCGTGACGCCATGTGGGAAAGGGTGGTTTTGAGGCTGAAGGCAGCAGGAAAGCATGCAGCCCCCAGGTGTGTGGGGCTACGCAAGCGGTTCCCAAAGAGCTTTAGTACAAGGCATAGTTTTCCCTGCTGGCTCTTTCGGCGTGGGACTAATCTCCAGACATATGGCCATTTTTGTGCCTGGCGTGACACCAAGTGGGAAAGGGTGGTTTTGAGGCTGAAGGCAGCAGGAAGGTCTGCAGCCCCCAGGTGTGTGGGGCTACGCAAACCGTTCCCAAAGAGCTTTAGAACAAGGCATAGTTTTCCCTGCTGGCTCTTTGAGCGTGTGACCAACCTCCAGACATATGGCCATTTTTGTGCCTGGCGCGGCGCCAAGTGGGAAAGGGTGGTTTTGAGGCTGAAGGCAGCAGGAAAGCCTGCAGCCCCCAGGTCTGCGGGGCTACGCAAGCGGTTCCCAAAGAGCTTTAGAACAAGGCATAGTTTTCCCTGCTGGCTCTTTGGGCGTGGGACCAGTCTCCAGACATATGGCCATTTTTGGGCCTGGCATGGCGCCAAGTGGGAAAGGGTGCCTTTGAGGCTGAAGAGAGCAGGAAAGCCTGCAGCCCCCAGGTGTGTGGGGCTACGCAAGCGGTTCCCAAAGAGCTTTAGAACAAGGCATAGTTTTCCCTGCTGGCTCTTTGGGCGTGGGACCAACCTCCAGACATATGGCCATTTTTGAGCCTGGCGCGGCACCAAGTGGGAAAGGCTGGTTTTGAGGCCGAAGGCAGCAGGAAAGCCTGTAGCCCCCAGGTGTGTGGGGCTACGCAAGCGGTTCCCAAAGAGCTTTACAACAAGGCATAGTTTTCCCTGCTGGCTCTTTGGGCGTGGGACCAGTCTCCAGACATATGGCCATTTTTGTGCCTGGCGTGACGCCATGTGGGAAAGGGTGGTTTTGAGGCTGAAGGCAGCAGGAAAGCCTGCAGCCCCCAGGTGTGTGGGGATACGCAAGCGGTTCCCAAAGAGCTTTAGTACAAGACATAGTTTTCCCTGCTGGCTCTTTCGGCGTGGGACCAATCTCCAGACATATGGCCATTTTTGTGCCTGGTGTGACACCAAGTGGGAAAGGGTGGTTTTGAGGCTGAAGGCAGCAGGAAAGCCTGCAGCCCCCAGGTCTGTGGGGCTACACGAGCCGTTCCCAAAGAGCTTTAGAACAAGGCATAGTTTTCCCTGCTGGCTCTTTGAGCGTGGGACCAACCTCCAGACATATGGCCATTTTTGGGCCTGGCGCGGCGCCAAGTGGGAAAGGGTCGTTTTGAGGCTGAAGGCAGCAGGAAAGCCTGCAGCCCCCAGGTCTGTGGGGCTACGCAAGTGGTTCCCAAAGAGTTTTAGAACAAGGCATAGTTTTCCCTGCTGGCTCTTTGGGCGTGGGACCAGTCTCCAGACATATGGCCATTTTTGGGCCTGGCGCGGGGCCAAGTGGGAAAGGGTGGTTTTGAGGCTGAAGGGAGCAGGAAAGCCTGTAGCCCCCAGGTGTGTGGGGCTACGCAAGCGGTTCCCAAAGAGCTTTAGAACAAGGCATAGTTTTCCCTGTTGGCTCTTTGGGCGTCGGACCAATCTCCAGACATATGGCCATTTCTGGGCCTGGCGTGACACCATGTGGGAAAGGGTTGTTTTGAGGCTGAAGGCAGCAGGAAAGCCTGCAGCCCCCAGGTGTGTGGGGCTACGCAAGCGGTTCCCAAAGAGCTTTAGAACAAGGCATAGTTTTCCCTGCTGGCTCTTTGGGCGTGGGACCAGTCTCCAGCCATATGGCCATTTTTGGGCCTGGCGTGGCGCCAAGTGGGAAAGGGTGCCTTTGAGGCTGAAGAGAGCAGGAAAGCCTGCAGCCCCCAGGTGTGTGGGGCTACGCAAGCGGTTCCCAAAGAGCTTTAGAACAAGGCATAGTTTTCCCTGCTGGCTCTTTGGGCGTGGGACCAGTCTCCAGACATATGGCCATTTTTGTGCCTGGCGCGACGCCAAGTGGGAAAGGGTGGTTTTGAGGCTGAAGGCAGCAGGAAAGCCTGCAGCCCCCAGGTGTGTGGGGCTACGCAAGCGGTTCCCAAAGAGCTTTAGAACAAGGCATAGTTTTCCCTGCTGGCTCTTTGGGCGTGGAACCAGTCTTCAGATATATGGCCATTTTTGGGCCTGGCGCGGCGCCAAGTGGGAAAGGGTGGTTTTGAGGCTGAAGGCAGCAGGAAAGCCTGCAGCCCCCAGGTGTGTGGGGCTACGCAAGCGGTTCCCAAAGAGCTTTAGAACAAGGCATAGTTTTCCCTGCTGGCTCTTTGGGCGTGGGACCAGTCTCCAGACATATGGCCATTTTTGGGCCTGGCGCGGCGCCAAGTGGGAAAGGGTGGTTTTGAGGCTGAAGGCAGCAGGAAAGCCTGCAGCCCCCAGGTCTTTGAGGCCACGCAAGCGGTTCCCAAAGAGCTTTAGAACAAGGCATAGTTTTCCCTGCTGGCTCTTTGGGCGTGGGTCCAATCTCCAGAGATATGGCCATTTTTGTGCCTGGCGTGACGCCATGTGGGAAAGGGTGGTTTTGAGGCTGAAGGTAGCAGGAAAGCCTGCAGCCCCCAGGTGTGTGGGGCTACGCAAGCGGTTCCCAAAGAGCTTTAGTACAAGGCATAGTTTTCCCTGCTGGCTCTTTGGGCGTCGGACCAATCTCCAGACATATGGCCATTTTTGTGCCTGGCGTGACACCAAGTGGGAAAGGGTGGTTTTGAGGCTGAAGGCAGCAGGAAAGCCTGCAGCCCCCAGGTGTGTGGGGCTACGCAAGCGGTTCCCAAAGAGCTTTAGAACAAGGCATAGTTTTCCCTGTTGGCTCTTTGGGCGTGGGACCAGTCTCCAGACATATGGCCATTTCTGGGCCTGGAGCGACGCCATGTGGGAAAGGGTGGTTTTGAGGCTGAAGGCAGCAGGAGAGCCTGCAGCCCCCAGGTGTGTGGGGCTACGCAAGCGGTTCCCAAAGAGCTTTAGAACAAGGCATAGTTTTCCCTGCTGGCTCTTTGGGCGTGGGACCAGTCTCCAGACATATGGCCATTTTTGGGCCTGGCGTGGCGCCAAGTGGGAAAGGGTGGTTTTGAGGCTGAAGGCAGCAGGAAAGCCTGCAGCCCCCAGGTGTGTGGGGCTACGCAAGCGGTTCCCAAAGCGCTTTAGAACAAGGCATAGTTTTCCCTGCTGGCTCTTTGGGCGTGGGACCAATCTCCAGACATATGGCCATTTTTGGGCCTAGCGTGACGCCATGTGGGAAAGGGTGGTTTTGAGGCTGAAGGCAGCAGGAAAGCCTGTAGCCCCCAGGTGTGTGGGGCTACGCAAGCGGTTCCCAAAGCGCTTTAGAACAAGGCATAGTTTTCCCTGCTGGCTCTTTGGGCGTGGGACCAATCTCCAGACATATGGCCATTTTTGTGCCTGGCGTGACGCCATGTGGGAAAGGGTGGTTTTGAGGCTGAAGGCAGCAGGAAAGCCTGCAGCCCCCAGGTGTGTGGGGCTACGCAAGCGGTTCCCAAAGAGCTTTAGAACAAGGCATAGTTTTCCCTGCTGGCTCTTTGGGCGTGGGACCAGTCTCAAGACATATGGCCATTTTTGGGCCTGGCATGGCGCCAAGTGGGAAAGGGTGCCTTTGAGGCTGAAGAGAGCAGGAAAGCCTGCAGCCCCCAGGTGTGTGGGGCTACGCAAGCGGTTCCCAAAGAGCTTTAGAACAAGGCATAGTTTTCCCTGCTGGCTCTTTGGGCGTGGGACCAACCTCCAGACATATGGCCATTTTTGAGCCTGGCGCGGCACCAAGTGGGAAAGGCTGGTTTTGAGGCCGAAGGCAGCAGGAAAGCCTGCAGCCCCCAGGTGTGTGGGGCTACGCAAGCGGTTCCCAAAGAGCTTTAGAACAAGGCATAGTTTTCCCTGCTGGCTCTTTGGGCGTGGGACCAGTCTCCAGACATATGGCCATTTTTGGGCCTGGTGTGGCGCCAAGTTGGAAAGAGTGCCTTTGAGGCTGAAGGCAGCAGGAAAGCCTGCAGCCCCCAGGTGTGTGGGGCTATGCAAGCGGTTCCTAAAGAGCTTTAGAACAAGGCATAGTTTTCCCTGCTGGCTCTTTGGGCGTGGGACCAATCTCCAGACATATGGTCATTTTTGGGCCTGGCGCGGCGCCAAGTGGGAAAGGGTGGTTTAGAGGCTGAAGGCAGCAGGAGAGCCTGCAGCCCCAAGGTCTGTGGGGCTACGCAAGCGGTTCCCAAAGAGCTTTAGAACAAGGCATAGTTTTCCCTGCTGGCTCTTTGGGCGTGGGACCAATCTCCAGACATATGGCCATTTTTGTGCCTGGCGTGACGCCATGTGGGAAAGGGTGGTTTTGAGGCTGAAGGCAGCAGGAAAGCCTGCAGCCCCCAGGTGTGTGGGGCTACGCAAGCGGTTCCCAAAGCGCTTTAGAACAAGGCATAGTTTTCCCTGCTGGCTCTTTGGGCGTGGGACCAATTTCCAGACATATGGCCATTTTTGTGCCTAGCGTGACGCCATGTGGGAAAGGGTGGTTTTGAGGCTGAAGGCAGCAGGAAAGCCTGTAGCCCCCAGGTGTGTGGGGCTACGCAAGCGGTTCCCAAAGCGCTTTAGAACAAGGCATAGTTTTCCCTGCTGGCTCTTTGGGCGTGGGACCAATCTCCAGACATATGGCCATTTTTGTGCCTGGCGTGACGCCATGTGGGAAAGGGTGGTTTTGAGGCTGAAGGCAGCAGGAAAGCCTGCAGCCCCCAGGTGTGTGGGGCTACGCAAGCGGTTCCCAAAGAGCTTTAGAACAAGGCATAGTTTTCCCTGCTGGCTCTTTGGGCGTGGGACCAACCTCCAGACATATGGCCATTTTTGTGCCTGGCGTGACGCCATGTGGGAAAGGGTGGTTTTGAGGCTGAAGGCAGCAGGAAAGCCTGCAGCCCCCAGGTGTGTGGGGCTACGCAAGCGGTTCCCAAAGAGCTTTAGTACAAGGCATAGTTTTCCCTGCTGGCTCTTTGGGCGTCGGACCAATCTCCAGACATATGGCCATTTTTGTGCCTGGCGTGACACCAAGTGGGAAAGGGTGGTTTTGAGGCTGAAGGCAGCAGGAAAGCCTGCAGCCCCCAGGTGTGTGGGGCTACGCAAGCGGTTCCCAAAGAGCTTTAGAACAAGGCATAGTTTTCCCTGTTGGCTCTTTGGGCGTGGGACCAGTCTCCAGACATATGGCCATTTCTGGGCCTGGAGCGACGCCATGTGGGAAAGGGTGGTTTTGAGGCTGAAGGCAGCAGGAGAGCCTGCAGCCCCCAGGTGTGTGGGGCTACGCAAGCGGTTCCCAAAGAGCTTTAGAACAAGGCATAGTTTTCCCTGCTGGCTCTTTGGGCGTGGGACCAGTCTCCAGACATATGGCCATTTCTGGGCCTGGAGCGACGCCATGTGGGAAAGGGTGGTTTTGAGGCTGAAGGCAGCAGGAAAGCCTGCAGCCCCCAGGTGTGTGGGGCTACGCAAGCGGTTCCCAAAGCGCTTTAGAACAAGGCATAGTTTTCCCTGCTGGCTCTTTGGGCGTGGGACCAATCTCCAGACATATGGCCATTTTTGGGCCTAGCGTGACGCCATGTGGGAAAGGGTGGTTTTGAGGCTGAAGGCAGCAGGAAAGCCTGTAGCCCCCAGGTGTGTGGGGCTACGCAAGCGGTTCCCAAAGCGCTTTAGAACAAGGCATAGTTTTCCCTGCTGGCTCTTTGGGCGTGGGACCAATCTCCAGACATATGGCCATTTTTGGGCCTAGCGTGACGCCATGTGGGAAAGGCTGGATTTGAGGCTGAAGGCAGCAGGAAAGCCTGTAGCCCCCAGGTGTGTGGGGCTACGCAAGCGGTTCCCAAAGAGCTTTAGAACAAGGCATAGTTTTCCCTGCTGGCTCTTTGGGCGTGGGACCAACCTCCAGACATATGGCCATTTTTGAGCCTGGCGCGGCACCAAGTGGGAAAGGCTGGTTTTGAGGCCGAAGGCAGCAGGAAAGCCTGCAGCCCCCAGGTGTGTGGGGCTACGCAAGCGGTTCCCAAAGAGCTTTAGAACAAGGCATAGTTTTCCCTGCTGGCTCTTTGGGCGTGGGACCAGTCTCCAGACATATGGCCATTTTTGGGCCTGGTGTGGCGCCAAGTTGGAAAGAGTGCCTTTGAGGCTGAAGGCAGCAGGAAAGCCTGCAGCCCCCAGGTGTGTGGGGCTATGCAAGCGGTTCCTAAAGAGCTTTAGAACAAGGCATAGTTTTCCCTGCTGGCTCTTTGGGCGTGGGACCAATCTCCAGACATATGGTCATTTTTGGGCCTGGCGCGGCGCCAAGTGGGAAAGGGTGGTTTAGAGGCTGAAGGCAGCAGGAGAGCCTGCAGCCCCAAGGTCTGTGGGGCTACGCAAGCGGTTCCCAAAGAGCTTTAGAACAAGGCATAGTTTTCCCTGCTGGCTCTTTGGGCGTGGGACCAATCTCCAGACATATGGCCATTTTTGTGCCTGGCGTGACGCCATGTGGGAAAGGGTGGTTTTGAGGCTGAAGGCAGCAGGAAAGCCTGCAGCCCCCAGGTGTGTGGGGCTACGCAAGCGGTTCCCAAAGCGCTTTAGAACAAGGCATAGTTTTCCCTGCTGGCTCTTTGGGCGTGGGACCAATTTCCAGACATATGGCCATTTTTGTGCCTAGCGTGACGCCATGTGGGAAAGGGTGGTTTTGAGGCTGAAGGCAGCAGGAAAGCCTGTAGCCCCCAGGTGTGTGGGGCTACGCAAGCGGTTCCCAAAGCGCTTTAGAACAAGGCATAGTTTTCCCTGCTGGCTCTTTGGGCGTGGGACCAATCTCCAGACATATGGCCATTTTTGTGCCTGGCGCGGGGCCAAGAGGGAAAGGGTGGTTTTGAGGCTGAAGGCAGCAGGAAAGCCTGCAGCCCCCAGGTGTGTGGGGCTACGCAAGCGGTTCCCAAAGAGCTTTAGAACAAGGCATAGTTTTCCCTGCTGGCTCTTTGGGCGTGGGACCAACCTCCAGACATATGGCCATTTTTGTGCCTGGCGTGACGCCATGTGGGAAAGGGTGGTTTTGAGGCTGAAGGCAGCAGGAAAGCCTGCAGCCCCCAGGTGTGTGGGGCTACGCAAGCGGTTCCCAAAGAGCTTTAGAACAAGGCATAGTTTTCCCTGTTGGCTCTTTGGGCGTGGGACCAGTCTCCAGACATATGGCCATTTCTGGGCCTGGAGCGACGCCATGTGGGAAAGGGTGGTTTTGAGGCTGAAGGCAGCAGGAGAGCCTGCAGCCCCCAGGTGTGTGGGGCTACGCAAGCGGTTCCCAAAGAGCTTTAGAACAAGGCATAGTTTTCCCTGCTGGCTCTTTGGGCGTGGGACCAGTCTCCAGACATATGGCCATTTTTGGGCCTGGCGTGGCGCCAAGTGGGAAAGGGTGGTTTTGAGGCTGAAGGCAGCAGGAAAGCCTGCAGCCCCCAGGTGTGTGGGGCTACGCAAGCGGTTCCCAAAGCGCTTTAGAACAAGGCATAGTTTTCCCTGCTGGCTCTTTGGGCGTGGGACCAATCTCCAGACATATGGCCATTTTTGGGCCTAGCGTGACGCCATGTGGGAAAGGGTGGTTTTGAGGCTGAAGGCAGCAGGAAAGCCTGTAGCCCCCAGGTGTGTGGGGCTACGCAAGCGGTTCCCAAAGCGCTTTAGAACAAGGCATAGTTTTCCCTGCTGGCTCTTTGGGCGTGGGACCAATCTCCAGACATATGGCCATTTTTGTGCCTGGCGTGACGCCATGTGGGAAAGGGTGGTTTGGAGGCTGAAGGCAGCAGGAAAGCCTGCAGCCCCCAGGTGTGTGGGGCTACGCAAGCGGTTCCCAAAGAGCTTTAGAACAAGGCATAGTTTTCCCTGCTGGCTCTTTGGGCGTGGGACCAGTCTCCAGACATATGGCCATTTTTGGGCCTGGCATGGCGCCAAGTGGGAAAGGGTGCCTTTGAGGCTGAAGAGAGCAGGAAAGCCTGCAGCCCCCAGGTGTGTGGGGCTACGCAAGCGGTTCCCAAAGAGCTTTAGAACAAGGCATAGTTTTCCCTGCTGGCTCTTTGGGCGTGGGACCAGTCTCCAGACATATGGCCATTTTTGGGCCTGGTGTGGCGCCAAGTTGGAAAGAGTGCCTTTGAGGCTGAAGGCAGCAGGAAAGCCTGCAGCCCCCAGGTGTGTGGGGCTATGCAAGCGGTTCCTAAAGAGCTTTAGAACAAGGCATAGTTTTCCCTGCTGGCTCTTTGGGCGTGGGACCAATCTCCAGACATATGGTCATTTTTGGGCCTGGCGCGGCGCCAAGTGGGAAAGGGTGGTTTAGAGGCTGAAGGCAGCAGGAGAGCCTGCAGCCCCAAGGTCTGTGGGGCTACGCAAGCGGTTCCCAAAGAGCTTTAGAACAAGGCATAGTTTTCCCTGCTGGCTCTTTGGGCGTGGGACCAATCTCCAGACATATGGCCATTTTTGTGCCTGGCGTGACGCCATGTGGGAAAGGGTGGTTTTGAGGCTGAAGGCAGCAGGAAAGCCTGCAGCCCCCAGGTGTGTGGGGCTACGCAAGCGGTTCCCAAAGCGCTTTAGAACAAGGCATAGTTTTCCCTGCTGGCTCTTTGGGCGTGGGACCAATTTCCAGACATATGGCCATTTTTGTGCCTAGCGTGACGCCATGTGGGAAAGGGTGGTTTTGAGGCTGAAGGCAGCAGGAAAGCCTGTAGCCCCCAGGTGTGTGGGGCTACGCAAGCGGTTCCCAAAGCGCTTTAGAACAAGGCATAGTTTTCCCTGCTGGCTCTTTGGGCGTGGGACCAATCTCCAGACATATGGCCATTTTTGTGCCTGGCGCGGGGCCAAGAGGGAAAGGGTGGTTTTGAGGCTGAAGGCAGCAGGAAAGCCTGCAGCCCCCAGGTGTGTGGGGCTACGCAAGCGGTTCCCAAAGAGCTTTAGAACAAGGCATAGTTTTCCCTGCTGGCTCTTTGGGCGTGGGACCAACCTCCAGACATATGGCCATTTTTGTGCCTGGCGTGACGCCATGTGGGAAAGGGTGGTTTTGAGGCTGAAGGCAGCAGGAAAGCCTGCAGCCCCCAGGTGTGTGGGGCTACGCAAGCGGTTCCCAAAGAGCTTTAGTACAAGGCATAGTTTTCCCTGCTGGCTCTTTCGGCGTGGGACCAACCTCCAGACATATGGCCATTTTTGTGCCTGGCGCAGCGCCAAGTGGGAAAGGGTGGTTTTGAGGCTGAAGGCAGCAGGAAGGTCTGCAGCCCCCAGGTGTGTGGGGCTACGCAAGCCGTTCCCAAAGAGCGTTAGAACAAGGCATAGTTTTCCCTGCTGGCTCTTTGAGCGTGTGACCAACCTCCAGACATATGGCCATTTTTGTGCCTGGCGCGGCGCCAAGTGGGAAAGGGTGGTTTTGAGGCTGAAGGCAGCAGGAAAGCCTGCAGCCCCCAGGTCTGTGGGGCTACTCAAGCGGTTCCCAAAGAGCTTTAGAACAAGGCATAGTTTTCCCTGCTGGCTCTTTGGGCGTGGGACCAGTCTCCAGACCTATGGCCATTTTTGGGCCTGGCATGGCGCCAAGTGGGAAAGGGTGCCTTTGAGGCTGAAGAGAGCAGGAAAGCCTGCAGCCCCCAGGTGTGTGGGGCTACGCAAGCGGTTCCCAAAGAGCTTTAGAACAAGGCATAGTTTTCCCTGCTGGCTCTTTGGGCGTGGGACCAACCTCCAGACATATGGCCATTTTTGAGCCTGGCGCGGCACCAAGTGGGAAAGGCTGGTTTTGAGGCCGAAGTCAGCAGGAAATCCTGCAGCCCCCAGGTGTGTGGGGCTACGCAAGCGGTTCCCAAAGAGCTTTAGAACAAGGCATAGTTTTCCCTGCTGGCTCTTTGGGCGTGGGACCAACCTCCAGACATATGGCCATTTTTGTGCCTGGCGCGACGCCAAGTGGGAAAGGGTGGTTTTGAGGCTGAAGGCAGCAGGAGAGCCTGCAGCCCCCAGGTGTGTGGGGCTACGCAAGCGGTTCCCAAAGAGCTTTAGAACAAGGCATAGTTTTCCCTGCTGGCTCTTTGGGCGTGGGACCAGTCTCCAGACATATGGCCATTTTTGGGCCTGGCGTGACGCCATGTGGGAAAGGGTGGTTTTGAGGCTGAAGGCAGCAGGAAAGCCTGTAGCCCCCAGGTGTGTGGGGCTACGCAAGCGGTTCCCAAAGAGCTTTACAACAAGGCATAGTTTTCCCTGCTGGCTCTTTGAGCGTGGGACCAACCTCCAGACATATGGCCATTTTTGTGCCTGGCGTGACGCCATGTGGGAAAGGGTGGTTTTGAGGCTGAAGGCAGCAGGAAAGCCTGCAGCCCCCAGGTGTGTGGGGATACGCAAGCGGTTCCCAAAGAGCTTTAGTACAAGACATAGTTTTCCCTGCTGGCTCTTTCGGCGTGGGACCAATCTCCAGACATATGGCCATTTTTGGGCCTGGTGTGACACCAAGTGGGAAAGGGTGGTTTTGAGGCTGAAGGCAGCAGGAAAGCCTGCAGCCCCCAGGTGTGTGGGGCTGCGCAAGCGGTTCCCAAAGAGCTTTAGTACAAGGCATAGTTTTCCCTGCTGGCTCTTTGGGCGTGGGACCAGTCTCCAGACATATGGCCATTTTTGGGCCTGGCGCGGGGCCAAGTGGGAAAGGGTGGTTTTGAGGCTGAAGGGAGCAGGAAAGCCTGTAGCCCCCAGGTGTGTGGGGCTACGCAAGCGGTTCCCAAAGAGCTTTAGAACAAGGCATAGTTTTCCCTGCTGGCTCTTTGGGCGTCGGACCAATCTCCAGACATATGGCCATTTCTGGGCCTGGCGTGACACCATGTGGGAAAGGGTTGTTTTGAGGCTGAAGGCAGCAGGAAAGCCTGCAGCCCCCAGGTGTGTGGGGCTACGCAAGCGGTTCCCAAAGAGCTTTAGAACAAGGCATAGTTTTCCCTGCTGGCTCTTTCGGCGTGGGACCAATCTCCAGACATATGGCCATTTTTGTGCCTGGCGTGACACCAAGTGGGAAAGGGTGGTTTTGAGGCTGAAGGCAGCAGGAAAGCCTGCAGCCCCCAGGTGTGTGGGGCTACGCAAGCGGTTCCCAAAGAGCTTTAGAACAAGGCATAGTTTTCCCTGCTGGCTCTTTGGGCGTGGGACCAATCTCCAGACATATGGCCATTTTTGTGCCTGGCGTGACGCCATGTGGGAAAGGGTGGTTTTGAGGCTGAAGGCAGCAGGAAAGCCTGTAGCCCCCAGGTGTGTGGGGCTACGCAAGCGGTTCCCAAAGAGCTTTACAACAAGGCATAGTTTTCCCTGCTGGCTCTTTGGGCGTGGGACCAACCTCCAGACATATGGCCATTTTTGTGCCTGGCGTGACGCCATGTGGGAAAGGCTGGTTTTGAGGCTGAAGGCAGCAGGAAAGCCTGCAGCCCCCAGCTCTGTGGGGCTACGCAAGCGGTTCCCAAAGAGCTTTAGAACAAGGCATAGTTTTCCCTGCTGGCTCTTTGGGCGTGGGACCAGTCTCCAGACATATGGCCATTTTTGGGCCTGGTGTGGCGCCAAGTTGGAAAGAGTGCCTTTGAGGCTGAAGGCAGCAGGAAAGCCTGCAGCCCTCAGGTGTGTGGGGCTATGCAAGCGGTTCCTAAAGAGCTTTAGAACAAGGCATAGTTTTCCCTGCTGACTCTTTGGGCGTGGGACCAATCTCCAGACATATGGTCATTTTTGGGCCTGGCGCGGCGCCAAGTGGGAAAGGGTGGTTTAGAGGCTGAAGGCAGCAGGAGAGCCTGCAGCCCCCAGGTGTGTGGGGCTACGCAAGCGGTTCCCAAAGAGCTTTAGAACAAGGCATAGTTTTCCCTGCTGGCTCTTTGGGCGTGGGACCAATCTCCAGACATATGGCCATTTTTGTGCCTGGCGTGACGCCATGTGGGAAAGGGTGGTTTTGAGGCTGAAGGCAGCAGGAAAGCCTGCAGCCCCCAGGTGTGTGGGGCTACGCAAGCGGTTCCCAAAGCGCTTTAGAACAAGGCATAGTTTTCCCTGCTGGCTCTTTGGGCGTGGGACCAATCTCCAGACATATGGCCATTTTTGTGCCTAGCGTGACGCCATGTGGGAAAGGGTGGTTTTGAGGCTGAAGGCAGCAGGAAAGCCTGTAGCCCCCAGGTGTGTGGGGCTACGCAAGCGGTTCCCAAAGAGCTTTAGAACAAGGCATAGTTTTCCCTGCTGGCTCTTTGGGCGTGGGCCAATCTCCAGACATATGGCCATTTTTGTGCCTGGCGTGGCGCCATGTGGGAAAGGGTGGTTTTGAGGCTGAAGGCAGCAGGAAAGCCTGCAGCCCCCAGGTGTGTGGGGCTACGCAAGCGGTTCCCAAAGAGCTTTAGAACAAGGCATAGTTTTCCCTGCTGGCTCTTTGGGCGTGGGACCAACCTCCAGACATATGGCCATTTTTGTGTCTGGCGTGATGCCATGTGGGAAAGGGTGGTTTTGAGGCTGAAGGCAGCAGGAAAGCCTGCAGCCCCCAGGTGTGTGGGGCTACGCAAGCGGTTCCCAAAGAGCTTTAGTACAAGGCATAGTTTTCCCTGCTGGCTCTTTGGGCGTGGGACCAATCTCCAGACATATGGCCATTTTTGGGCCTGGCATGGCGCCAAGTGGGAAAGGGTGCCTTTGAGGCTGAAGAGAGCAGGAAAGCCTGCAGCCCCCAGGTGTGTGGGGCTACGCAAGCGGTTCCCAAAGAGCTTTAGAACAAGGCATAGTTTTCCCTGCTGGCTCTTTGGGCGTGGGACCAACCTCCAGACATATGGCCATTTTTGAGCCTGGCGCGGCACCAAGTGGGAAAGGCTGGTTTTGAGGCCGAAGGCAGCAGGAAAGCCTGCAGCCCCCAGGTGTGTGGGGCTACGCAAGCGGTTCCCAAAGAGCTTTAGAACAAGGCATAGTTTTCCCTGCTGGCTCTTTGGGCGTGGGACCAACCTCCAGACATATGGCCATTTTTGTGCCTGGCGCAGCGCCAAGTGGGAAAGGGTGGTTTTGAGGCTGAAGGCAGCAGGAAAGCCTGTAGCCCCCAGGTGTGTGGGGCTACGCAAGCGGTTCCCAAAGAGCTTTACAACAAGGCATAGTTTTCCCTGCTGGCTCTTTGGGCGTGGGACCAACCTCCAGACATATGGCCATTTTTGTGCCTGGCGTGAAGCCATGTGGGAAAGGGTGGTTTTGAGGCTGAAGGCACCAGGAAAGCCTGCAGCCCCCAGGTGTGTGGGGATACGCAAGCGGTTCCCAAAGAGCTTTAGTACAAGACATAGTTTTCCCTGCTGGCTCTTTGGGCGTGGGACCAATCTCCAGACATATGGCCATTTTTGTGCCTGGTGTGACACCAAGTGGGAAAGGGTGGTTTTGAGGCTGAAGGCAGCAGGAAAGCCTGCAGCCCCCAGGTCTGTGGGGCTACAGGAGCCGTTCCCAAAGAGCTTTAGAACAAGGCATAGTTTTCCCTGCTGGCTCTTTGAGCGTGGGACCAACCTCCAGACATATGGCCATTTTTGGGCCTGGCGCGGCGCCAAGTGGGAAAGGGTGGTTTTGAGGCTGAAGGCAGCAGGAAAGCCTGCAGCCCCCAGGTGTGTGGGGCTACGCAAGTGGTTCCTAAAGAGTTTTAGAACAAGGCATAGTTTTCCCTGCTGGCTCTTTGGGCGTGGGACCAGTCTCCAGACATATGGCCATTTTTGGGCCTGGCGCGGGGCCAAGTTGGAAAGGGTGGTTTTGAGGCTGAAGGGAGCAGGAAAGCCTGTAGCCCCCAGGTGTGTGGGGCTACGCAAGCGGTTCCCAAAGAGCTTTAGAACAAGGCATAGTTTTCCCTGTTGGCTCTTTGGGCGTCTGACCAATCTCCAGACATATGGCCATTTCTGGGCCTGGAGTGACACCATGTGGGAAAGGGTTGTTTTGAGGCTGAAGGCAGCAGGAAAGCCTGCAGCCCCCAGGTGTGTGGGGCTACGCAAGCGGTTCCCAAAGAGCTTTAGAACAAGGCATAGTTTTCCCTGCTGGCTCTTTGGGCGTGGGACCAATCTCCAGACATATGCGCATTTTTGTGCCTGGCGCGGCACCAAGTGGGAAAGGGTGGTTTTGAGGCTGAAGGCAGCAGGAAAGCCTGCAGCCCCCAGGTGTGTGGGGCTACGCAAGCGGTTCCCAAAGAGCTTTAGAACAAGGCATAGTTTTCCCTGCTGGCTCTGTGGCCGTGGGACCAGTCCCAAGACATATGGCCATTTTTGGGCCTGGCGCGGGGCCAAGTGGGAAAGGGTGGTTTTGAGGCTGAAAGCAGCAGGAAAGCTTGCAGCCCCCGGGTGTGAGGGGCTACGCAAGCGGTTCCCAAAGAGCTTTAGAACAAGGCATAGTTTTCCCTGCTGGCTCTTTGGGCGTGGGACCAATCTCCAGACATATGGCCATTTTTGTGCCTGGCGTGACGCCATGTGGGAAAGGGTGGTTTTGAGGCTGAAGGCAGCAATAAAGCCTGTAGCCCCCAGGTGTGTGGGGCTACGCAAGCGGTTCCCAAAGAGCTTTAGAACAAGGCATAGCTTTCCCTGCTGGCTCTTTGGGCGTGGGACCAGTCTCCAGGCATATGGCCATTTTTGTGCCTGGCGTGACGCCATGTGGGAAAGGGTGGTTTTGAGGCTGAAGGCAGCAGGAAAGCCTGCAGCCCCCAGGTGTGTGGGGCTACGCAAGCGGTTCCCAAAGAGCTTTAGAACAAGGCATAGTTTTCCCTGCTGGCTCTTTGGGCGTGGGACCAGTCTCCAGGCATATGGCCATTTTTGTGCCTGGCGTGGCGCCAAGTGGGAAAGGGTGCCTTTGAGGCTGAAGAGAGCAGGAAAGCCTGCAGCCCCCAGGTCTGTGGGGCTACGCAAGCGGTTCCCAAAGAGCTTTAGAACAAGGCATAGTTTTCCCTGCTGGCTCTTTGGGCGTGGGACCAACCTCCAGACATATGGCCATTTTTGTGCCTGGCGTGACGCCATGTGGGAAAGGGTGGTTTTGAGGCTGAAGGCAGCAGGAAAGCCTGTAGCCCCCAGGTGTGTGGGGCTACGCAAGCGGTTCCCAAAGCGCTTTAGAACAAGGCATAGTTTTCCCTGCTGGCTCTTTGGGCGTGGGACCAATCTCCAGACATATGGCCATTTTTGTGCCTGGCGTGACGCCATGTGGGAAAGGGTGGTTTTGAGGCTGAAGGCAGCAGGAAAGCCTGCAGCCCCCAGGTCTGTGGGGCTACGCAAGCGGTTCCCAAAGAGCTTTAGTACAAGGCATAGTTTTCCCTGCTGGCTCTTTCGGCGTGAGACCAATCTCCAGACATATGGCCATTTTTGTGCCTGGTGTGACACCAAGTGGGAAAGGGTGGTTTTGAGGCTGAAGGCAGCAGGAAAGCCTGCAGCCCCCAGGTGTGTGGGGCTATGCAAGCCGTTCCCAAAGAGCTTTAGAACAAGGCATAGTTTTCCCTGCTGGCTCTTTGAGCGTGGGACCAACTTCCAGACATATGGCCATTTTTGGGCCTGGCGCGGCGCCAAGTGGGAAAGGGTCGTTTTGAGGCTGAAGGCAGCAGGAAAGCCTGCAGCCCCCAGGTCTGTGGGGCTACGCAAGTGGTTCCCAAAGAGTTTTAGAACAAGGCATAGTTTTCCCTGCTGGCTCTTTGAGCGTGGGACCAGCCTCCAGACATATGGCCATTTTTGGGCCTGGCGTGACGCCAAGTGGGAAAGGGTGGTTTTGAGGCTGAAGGGAGCAGGAAAGCCTGTAGCCCCCATGTGTGTGGGGCTACGCAAGCGGTTCCCAAAGAGCTTTAGAACAAGGCATAGTTTTCCCTGTTGGCTCTTTGGGCGTGGGACCAATCTCCAGACATATGGCCATTTCTGGGCCTGGCGTGACACCATGTGGGACAGGGTTGTTTTGAGGCTGAAGGCAGCAGGAAAGCCTGCAGCCCCCAGGTGTGTGGGGCTACGCAAGCGGTTCCCAAAGAGCTTTAGAACAAGGCATAGTTTTCCCTGCTGGCTCTTTGGGCGTGGGACCAATCTCCAGACATATGGCCATTTTTGTGCCTGGCGTGACGCCATGTGGCAAAGGGTGGGTTTGAGGCTGAAGGCAGCAGGAAAGCCTGCAGCCCCCAGGTGTGTGGGGCTACGCAAGCGGTTCCCAAAGAGCTTTAGAACAAGGCATAGTTTTCCCTGCTGGCTCTTTGGGCGTGGGACCAATCTCCAGACATATGGCCATTTTTGGGCCTGGCGCGGCGCCAAGTGGGAAAGGGTGGTTTTGAGGCTGAAGGCAGCAGGAAAGCCTGCAGCCCCCAGGTGTGTGGGGCTACGCAAGCGGTTCCCAAAGAGCTTTAGAACAAGGCATAGTTTTCCCTGCTGGCTCTTTGGGCGTGGGACCAGTCTTCAGATATATGGCCATTTTTGGGCCTGGCGCGGGGCCAAGTGGGAAAGGGTGGTTTTGAGGCTGAAGGCAGTAGGAAAGCCTGCAGCCCCCAGGTTTGTGGGGCTACGCAAGCGGTTCCCAAAGAGCTTTACAACAAGGCATAATTTTCCCTGCTGGCTCTTTCGGCGTGGGACCAGTCTCCAGACATATGGCCATTTTTGGGCCTGGCGCGGCGCCAAGTGGGAAACGGTGGTTTTGAGGCTGAAGGCAGCAGGAGAGCTTGCAGCCCCAAGGTCTGTGGGGCTACGCAAGCGGTTCCCAAAGAGCTTTAGAACAAGGCATAGTTTTCCCTGCTGGCTCTTTGGGCGTGGGACCAGTCTCCAGACATATGGCCATTTTTCGGCCTGGCGGGGCACCAAGTGGGAAAGGGTGCCTCTGACGCTGAAGAGAGCAGGAAAGCCTGCAGCCCCCAGGTCTTTGAGGCCACGCAAGCGGTTCCCAAAGAGCTTTAGAACAAGGCATAGTTTTCCCTGCTGGCTCTTTGTGCGTGGGACCAATCTCCAGACATATGGCCATTTTTGTGCCTGGCGCGATGCCATGTGGGAAAGGGTGGTTTTGAGGCTGAAGGCAGCAATAAAGCCTGTAGCCCCCAGGTGTGTGGGGCTACGCAAGCGGTTCCCAAAGAGCTTTAGAACAAGGCATAGTTTTCCCTGCTGGCTCTTTGGGCGTGGGACCAGTCTCCAGGCATATGGCCATTTTTGTGCCTGGCGTGACGCCATGTGGGAAAGGGTGGTTTTGAGGCTGAAGGCAGCAGGAAAGCCTGCAGCCCCCAGGTGTGTGGGGCTACGCAAGCGGTTCCCAAAGAGCTTTAGAACAAGGCATAGTTTTCCCTGCTGGCTCTTTGGGCGTGGGACCAGTCTCCAGGCATATGGCCATTTTTGTGCCTGGCGTGGCGCCAAGTGGGAAAGGGTGCCTTTGAGGCTGAAGAGAGCAGGAAAGCCTGCAGCCCCCAGGTCTGTGGGGCTACGCAAGCGGTTCCCAAAGAGCTTTAGAACAAGGCATAGTTTTCCCTGCTGGCTCTTTGGGCGTGGGACCAACCTCCAGACATATGGCCATTTTTGAGCCTGGCGCGGCACCAAGTGGGAAAGGGTGGTTTTGAGGCCGAAGGCAGCAGGAAAGCCTGCAGCCCCCAGGTGTGTGGGGCTACGCAAGCAGTTCCCAAAGAGCTTTAGAACAAGGCATAGTTTTCCCTGCTGGCTCTTTGGGCGTGGGACCAACCTTCAGACATATGGCCATTTTTGTGCCTGGCGTGACGCCATGTGGGAAAGGGTGGTTTTGAGGCTGAAGGCAGCAGGAAAGCCTGCAGCCCGCAGGTGAGTGGGGCTACGCAAGCGGTTCCCAAAGAGCTTTAGAACAAGGCATAGTTTTCCCTGCTGGCTCTTTGGGCGTGGGACCAATCTCCAGACATATGGACATTTTTGTGCCTGGTGTGACACCATGTGGGAAAGGGTGGTTTTGAGGCGGAATGTGCCAGAAAAGCCTGTAGCCCCCAGGTGTGTGGGGCTACGCAAGCGGTTCCCAAAGAGCTTTAGAACAAGGCATAGTTTTCCCTGCTGGCTCTTTGGGCGTGGGACAAGTCTCCAGACATATGGCCATTTTTGGGCCTGGCGCGGCACCAAGTGGGAAAGGGTGGTTTAGAGGCTGAAGGCAGCAGGAAAGCCTGCAGCCCCCAGGTGTGTGGGGCTACGCAAGCGGTTCCCAAAGAGCTTTAGAACAAGGCATAGTTTTCCCTGCTGGCTCTGTGGCCGTGGGACCAGTCCCAAGACATATGGCCATTTTTGGGCCTGGCGCGGGGCCAAGTGGGAAAGGGTGGTTTTGAGGCTGAAAGCAGCAGGAAAGCTTGCAGCCCCCGGGTGTGAGGGGCTACGCAAGCGGTTCCCAAAGAGCTTTAGAACAAGGCATAGTTTTCCCTGCTGGCTCTTTGAGCGTGGGACCAATCTCCAGACATATGGCCATTTTTGTGCCTGGCGTGACGCCATGTGGGAAAGGGTGGTTTTGAGGCTGAAGGCAGCAATAAAGCCTGTAGCCCCCAGGTGTGTGGGGCTACGCAAGCGGTTCCCAAAGAGCTTTAGAACAAGGCATAGTTTTCCCTGCTGGCTCTTTGGGCGTGGGACCAGTCTCCAGGCATATGGCCATTTTTGTGCCTGGCGTGACGCCATGTGGGAAAGGGTGGTTTTGAGGCTGAAGGCAGCAGGAAAGCCTGCAGCCCCCAGGTGTGTGGGGCTACGCAAGCGGTTCCCAAAGAGCTTTAGAACAAGGCATAGTTTTCCCTGCTGGCTCTTTGGGCGTGGGACCAGTCTCCAGGCATATGGCCATTTTTGTGCCTGGCGTGGCGCCAAGTGGGAAAGGGTGCCTTTGAGGCTGAAGAGAGCAGGAAAGCCTGCAGCCCCCAGGTCTGTGGGGCTACGCAAGCGGTTCCCAAAGAGCTTTAGAACAAGGCATAGTTTTCCCTGCTGGCTCTTTGGGCGTGGGACCAACCTCCAGACATATGGCCATTTTTGTGCCTGGCGTGACGCCATGTGGGAAAGGGTGGTTTTGAGGCTGAAGGCAGCAGGAAAGCCTGTAGCCCCCAGGTGTGTGGGGCTACGCAAGCGGTTCCCAAAGCGCTTTAGAACAAGGCATAGTTTTCCCTGCTGGCTCTTTGGGCGTGGGACCAATCTCCAGACATATGGCCATTTTTGTGCCTGGCGTGACGCCATGTGGGAAAGGGTGGTTTTGAGGCTGAAGGCAGCAGGAAAGCCTGCAGCCCCCAGGTCTGTGGGGCTACGCAAGCGGTTCCCAAAGAGCTTTAGTACAAGGCATAGTTTTCCCTGCTGGCTCTTTCGGCGTGAGACCAATCTCCAGACATATGGCCATTTTTGTGCCTGGTGTGACACCAAGTGGGAAAGGGTGGTTTTGAGGCTGAAGGCAGCAGGAAAGCCTGCAGCCCCCAGGTGTGTGGGGCTATGCAAGCCGTTCCCAAAGAGCTTTAGAACAAGGCATAGTTTTCCCTGCTGGCTCTTTGAGCGTGGGACCAACCTCCAGACATATGGCCATTTTTGGGCCTGGCGCGGCGCCATGTGGGAAAGGGTCGTTTTGAGGCTGAAGGCAGCAGGAAAGCCTGCAGCCCCCAGGTCTGTGGGGCTACGCAAGTGGTTCCCAAAGAGTTTTAGAACAAGGCATAGTTTTCCCTGCTGGCTCTTTGAGCGTGGGACCAGTCTCCAGACATATGGCCATTTTTGGGCCTGGCGCGGGGCCAAGTGGGAAAGGGTGGTTTTGAGGCTGAAGGGAGCAGGAAAGCCTGTAGCCCCCATGTGTGTGGGGCTACGCAAGCGGTTCCCAAAGAGCTTTAGAACAAGGCATAGTTTTCCCTGTTGGCTCTTTGGGCGTGGGACCAATCTCCAGACATATGGCCATTTCTGGGCCTGGCGTGACACCATGTGGGACAGGGTTGTTTTGAGGCTGAAGGCAGCAGGAAAGCCTGCAGCCCCCAGGTGTGTGGGGCTACGCAAGCGGTTCCCAAAGAGCTTTAGAACAAGGCATAGTTTTCCCTGCTGGCTCTTTGGGCGTGGGACCAATCTCCAGACATATGGCCATTTTTGTGCCTGGCGTGACGCCATGTGGGAAAGGGTGGGTTTGAGGCTGAAGGCAGCAGGAAAGCCTGCAGCCCCCAGGTGTGTGGGGCTACGCAAGCGGTTCCCAAAGAGCTTTAGAACAAGGCATAGTTTTCCCTGCTGGCTCTTTGGGCGTGGGACCAATCTCCAGACATATGGCCATTTTTGGGCCTGGCGCGGCGCCAAGTGGGAAAGGGTGGTTTTGAGGCTGAAGGCAGCAGGAAAGCCTGCAGCCCCCAGGTGTGTGGGGCTACGCAAGCGGTTCCCAAAGAGCTTTAGAACAAGGCATAGTTTTCCCTGCTGGCTCTTTGGGCGTGGGACCAGTCTTCAGATATATGGCCATTTTTGGGCCTGGCGCGGGGCCAAGTGGGAAAGGGTGGTTTTGAGGCTGAAGGCAGTAGGAAAGCCTGCAGCCCCCAGGTTTGTGGGGCTACGCAAGCGGTTCCCAAAGAGCTTTACAACAAGGCATAATTTTCCCTGCTGGCTCTTTCGGCGTGGGACCAGTCTCCAGACATATGGCCATTTTTGGGCCTGGCGCGGCGCCAAGTGGGAAACGGTGGTTTTGAGGCTGAAGGCAGCAGGAGAGCTTGCAGCCCCAAGGTCTGTGGGGCTACGCAAGCGGTTCCCAAAGAGCTTTAGAACAAGGCATAGTTTTCCCTGCTGGCTCTTTGGGCGTGGGACCAGTCTCCAGACATATGGCCATTTTTCGGCCTGGCGGGGCACCAAGTGGGAAAGGGTGCCTCTGACGCTGAAGAGAGCAGGAAAGCCTGCAGCCCCCAGGTGTGTGGGGCTACGCAAGCGGTTCCCAAAGAGCTTTAGAACAAGGCATAGTTTTCCCTGCTGGCTCTTTGTGCGTGGGACCAATCTCCAGACATATGGCCATTTTTGTGCCTGGCGCGATGCCATGTGGGAAAGGGTGGTTTTGAGGCTGAAGGCAGCAATAAAGCCTGTAGCCCCCAGGTGTGTGGGGCTACGCAAGCGGTTCCCAAAGAGCTTTAGAACAAGGCATAGTTTTCCCTGCTGGCTCTTTGGGCGTGGGACCAGTCTCCAGGCATATGGCCATTTTTGTGCCTGGCGTGACGCCATGTGGGAAAGGGTGGTTTTGAGGCTGAAGGCAGCAGGAAAGCCTGCAGCCCCCAGGTGTGTGGGGCTACGCAAGCGGTTCCCAAAGAGCTTTAGAACAAGGCATAGTTTTCCCTGCTGGCTCTTTGGGCGTTGGACCAACCTCCAGACATATGGCCATTTTTGTGCCTGGCGTGGCGCCAAGTGGGAAAGGGTGCCTTTGAGGCTGAAGAGAGCAGGAAAGCCTGCAGCCCCCAGGTCTGTGGGGCTACGCAAGCGGTTCCCAAAGAGCTTTAGAACAAGGCATAGTTTTCCCTGCTGGCTCTTTGGGCGTGGGACCAACCTCCAGACATATGGCCATTTTTGAGCCTGGCGCGGCACCAAGTGGGAAAGGGTGGTTTTGAGGCCGAAGGCAGCAGGAAAGCCTGCAGCCCCCAGGTGTGTGGGGCTACGCAAGCAGTTCCCAAAGAGCTTTAGAACAAGGCATAGTTTTCCCTGCTGGCTCTTTGGGCGTGGGACCAACCTTCAGACATATGGCCATTTTTGTGCCTGGCGTGACGCCATGTGGGAAAGGGTGGTTTTGAGGCTGAAGGCAGCAGGAAAGCCTGCAGCCCGCAGGTGAGTGGGGCTACGCAAGCGGTTCCCAAAGAGCTTTAGAACAAGGCATAGTTTTCCCTGCTGGCTCTTTCGGCGTGAGACCAATCTCCAGACATATGGCCATTTTTGTGCCTGGTGTGACACCAAGTGGGAAAGGGTGGTTTTGAGGCTGAAGGCAGCAGGAAAGCCTGCAGCCCCCAGGTGTGTGGGGCTACACGAGCCGTTCCCAAAGAGCTTTAGAACAAGGCATAGTTTTCCCTGCTGGCTCTTTGAGCGTGGGACCAACCTCCAGACATATGGCCATTTTTGGGCCTGGCGCGGCGCCAAGTGGGAAAGGGTCGTTTTGAGGCTGAAGGCAGCAGGAAAGCCTGCAGCCCCCAGGTCTGTGGGGCTACGCAAGTGGTTCCCAAAGAGTTTTAGAACAAGGCATAGTTTTCCCTGCTGGCTCTTTGAGCGTGGGACCAGTCTCCAGACATATGGCCATTTTTGGGCCTGGCGTGACACCAAGTGGGAAAGGGTGGTTTTGAGGCTGAAGGGAGCAGGAAAGCCTGTAGCCCCCATGTGTGTGGGGCTACGCAAGCGGTTCCCAAAGAGCTTTAGAACAAGGCATAGTTTTCCCTGTTGGCTCTTTGGGCGTGGGACCAATCTCCAGACATATGGCCATTTCTGGGCCTGGCGTGACACCATGTGGGACAGGGTTGTTTTGAGGCTGAAGGCAGCAGGAAAGCCTGCAGCCCCCAGGTGTGTGGGGCTACGCAAGCGGTTCCCAAAGAGCTTTAGAACAAGGCATAGTTTTCCCTGCTGGCTCTTTGGGCGTGGGACCAATCTCCAGACATATGGCCATTTTTGGGCCTGGCGCGGCGCCAAGTGGGAAAGGGTGGTTTTGAGGCTGAAGGCAGCAGGAAAGCCTGCAGCCCCCAGGTGTGTGGGGCTACGCAAGCGGTTCCCAAAGAGCTTTAGAACAAGGCATAGTTTTCCCTGCTGGCTCTTTGGGCGTGGGACCAGTCTCCAGACATATGGCCATTTTTCGGCCTGGCGCGGCACCAAGTGGGAAAGGGTGCCTCTGACGCTGAAGAGAGCAGGAAAGCCTGCAGCCCCCAGGTGTGTGGGGCTACGCAAGAGGTTCCCAAAGAGCTTTAGAACAAGGCATAGTTTTCCCTGCTGGCTCTTTGGGAAAGGGACCAGTCTCCAGACATATGGCCATTTTTGTGCCTGAAGCGAAGCCAAGTGGGAAAGGGTGGTTTTGAGGCTGAAGGCAGCAGGAAAGCCTGCAGCCCCCAGGTGTGTGGGGCGACGCAAGCGGTTCCCAAAGAGCTTTAGAACAAGGCATAGTTTTCCCTGCTGGCTCTTTGGGCGTGGGACCAATCTCCAGACATATGGCCATTTTTGTGCCTGGCGCGGCGCCAAGTGGGAAAGGGTGGTTTTGAGGCTGAAGGCAGCAGGAAAGCCTGCAGCCCGCAGGTGTGTGGGGCCACGCAAGCGGTTCCCAAAGAGCTTTAGAACAAGGCATAGTTTTCCCTGCTGGCTCTTTCGGCGTGGGACCAATCTCCAGCCATATGGCCATTTCTGGGCCTGGCGCGGCGCCAAGTGGGAAAGGGTGGTTTTGAGGCTGAAGGCAGCAGGAAAGCCTGCACCCCCCAGGTCTGTGGGGCCACGCAAGCGGTTCCCAAAGAGCTTTAGAACAAGGCATAGTTTTCCCTGCTGGCTCTTTGGGCGTGGGACCAGTCTCCAGACATATGGCCATTTTTGGGCCTGGCGCGGGGCCAAGTGGGAAAGGGTGGTTTTGAGGCTGAAGGCAGCAGGAAAGCCTGCAGCCCCCAGCTCTGTGGGGCTACGCAAGAGGTTCCCAAAGAGCTTTAGAACAAGGCATAGTTTTCCCTGCTGGCTCTTTGGGCGTGGGACCAGTCTCCAGACATATGGCCATTTTTGGGCCTGGCGCGGGGCCAAGTGGGAAAGGGTGGTTTTGAGGCTGAAGGCAGCAGGAAAGCCTGCAGCCCCCAGGTGTGTGGGGCTACGCAAGAGGTTCCCAAAGAGCTTTAGAACAAGGCATAGTTTTCCCTGCTGGCTCTTTGGGAAAGGGACCAGTCTCCAGACATATGGCCATTTTTGTGCCTGAAGCGAAGCCAAGTGGGAAAGGGTGGTTTTGAGGCTGAAGGCAGCAGGAAAGCCTGCAGCCCCCAGGTGTGTGGGGCGACGCAAGCGGTTCCCAAAGAGCTTTAGAACAAGGCATAGTTTTCCCTGCTGGCTCTTTGGGCGTGGGACCAATCTCCAGACATATGGCCATTTTTGTGCCTGGCGTGTCGGCATGTATGAAAGGGTGGTTTTGAGGCTGAAGGCAGCAGGAAAGTCTGCAGCCCGCAGGTGTGTGGGGCCACGCAAGCGGTTCCCAAAGAGCTTTAGAACAAGGCATAGTTTTCCCTGCTGGCTCTTTGGGCGTGGGACCAATCTCCAGCCATATGGCCATTTTTGTGCCTGGCGCGGCGCCAAGTGGGAAAGGGTGGTTTTGAGGCTGAAGGCAGCAGGAAAGCCTGCACCCCCCAGGTCTGTGGGGCCACGCAAGCGGTTCCCAAAGAGCTTTAGAACAAGGCATAGTTTTCCCTGCTGGCTCTTTGGGCGTGGGACCAGTCTCCAGACATATGGCCATTTTTGGGCCTGGCGCGGGGCCAAGTGGGAAAGGGTGGTTTTGAGGCTGAAGGCAGCAGGAAAGCCTGCAGCCCCCAGCTCTGTGGGGCTACGCAAGAGGTTCCCAAAGAGCTTTAGAACAAGGCATAGTTTTCCCTGCTGGCTCTTTGGGCGTGGGACCAGTCTCCAGACATATGGCCATTTTTGGGCCTGGCGCGGGGCCAAGTGGGAAAGGGTGGTTTTGAGGCTGAAGGCAGCAGGAAAGCCTGCAGCCCCCAGGTGTGTGGGGCTACGCAAGCGGTTCCCAAAGAGCTTTAGAACAAGGCATAGTTTTCCCTGCTGGCTCTTTGGGCGTGGGACCAATCTCCAGACATATGGCCGTTTCTGGGCCTGGCGCGGCGCCAAGTGGGAAAGGGTGGCTTTGAGGCTGAAGGCAGCAGGAAAGCCTGCAGCCCCCAGGTCTCTGGGGCTTCGCAAGCGATTCCCAAAGAGCTTTAGAACAAGGCATAGTTTTCCCTGCTGGCTCTTTGGGAAAGGGACCAGTCTCCAGACATATGGCCATTTTTGGGCCTCGCACGGCGCCAAGTGGGAAAGGGTGGTTTTGAGGCTGAAGGCAGCAGGAAAGCCTGCAGCCCCCAGGTCTGTGGGGCTACGCAAGCGGTTCCCAAAGAGCTTTAGAACAAGGCATAGTTTTCCCTGCTGGCTCTTTGGGCGTGGGACCAATCTCCAGAAATATAGCCATTTTTGTGCCTGGCGCGACGCCAAGTGGGAAAGGGTGGTTTTGAGGCTGAAGGCAGCAGGAAAGTCTGCAGCCCGCAGGTGTGTGGGGCCACGCAAGCGGTTCCCAAAGAGCTTTAGAACAAGGCATAGTTTTCCCTGCTGGCTCTTTCGGCGTGGGACCAGTCTCCAGAAATATAGCCATTTTTGTGCCTGGTGCGGGGCCAAGTGGGAAAGGGTGGTTTTGAGGCTGAAGGCAGCAGGAAAGCCTGCAGCCCCCAGGTGTGTGGGGCCACGCAAGCGGTTCCCAAAGAGCTTTAGAACAAGGCATAGTTTTCCCTGCTGGCTCTTTGGGCGTGGGACCAGTCTCCAGCCATATGGCCATTTTTGGGCCTGGCGCGGGGCCAAGTGGGAAAGGGTGGTTTTGAGGCTGAAGGCAGCAGGAAAGCCTGCACCCCCCTGGTCTGTGGGGCCACGCAAGCGATTCCCAAAGAGCTTTAGAACAAGGCATAGTTTTCCCTGCTGGCTCTTTGGGCGTGGGACCAGTCTCCAGACATATGGCCATTTTTGTGCCTGGCGCGGCGCCAAGTGGGAAAGGGTGGTTTTGAGGCTGAAGGCAGCAGGAAAGCCTGCAGCCCCCAGCTCTGTGGGGCTACGCAAGAGGTTCCCAAAGAGCTTTAGAACAAGGCATAGTTTTCCCTGCTGGCTCTTTGGGCGTGGGACCAATCTCCAGACATATGGCCATTTTTGGGCCTGGCGCGGCGCCAAGTGGGAAAGGGTGGTTTTGAGGCTGAAGGCAGCAGGAGAGCTTGCAGCCCCAAGGTCTGTGGGGCTACGCAAGCGGTTCCCAAAGAGCTTTAGAACAAGGCATAGTTTTCCCTGCTGGCTCTTTGGGCGTGGGACCAATCTCCAGACATATGGCCATTTTTGTGCCTGGCGCGGCACCAAGTGGGAAAGGGTGCCTCTGAGGCTGAAGGCAGCAGGAAAGCCTGCAGCCCCCAGGTGTGTGGGGCTACGCAAGCGGTTCCCAAAGAGCTTTAGAACAAGGCATAGTTTTCCCTGCTGGCTCTTTGGGCGTGGGACCAACCTCCAGACATATGGCCATTTTTGTGCCTGGCGCAACGCCAAGTTGGAAAGGGTGGTTTTGAGGCTGAAGGCAGCAGGAAAGTCTGCAGCCCGCAGGTCTGTGGGGCCACACAAGCGGTTCCCAAAGAGCTTTAGAACAAGGCATAGTTTTCCCTGCTGGCTCTTTCGGCGTGGGACCAACCTCCAGAAATATAGCCATTTTTGTGCCTGGCGCGGGGCCAAGTGGGAAAGGGTGGTTTTGAGGCTGAAGGCAGCAGGAAAGCCTGCAGCCCCCAGGTGTGTGGGGCTACGCAAGCGGTTCCCAAAGAGCTTTAGAACAAGGCATAGTTTTCCCTGCTGGCTCTTTGGGCGTGGGACCAGTCTCCAGACATATGGCCATTTTTATGCCTGGTGCGACGCCAAGTGGGAAAGGGTGGTTTTGAGGCTGAAGGCAGCAGGAAAGCCTGCAGCCCCCAGGTGTGTGGGGCCACGCAAGCGGTTCCCAAAGAGGTTTAGAAAAAGGCATAATTTTCCCTGCCGGGTCTTTGGGAAAGGCACCAGTCTCCAGACATATGGCCATTTTTGGGCCTGGCGCGGGGCCAAGTGGGAAAGGGTGGTTTTGAGGCTGAAGGCAGCAGGAAAGCCTGCAGCCCCCAGGTGTGTGGGGCTACGCAAGCGGTTCCCAAAGAGCTTTAGAACAAGGCATAGTTTTCCCTGCTGGCTCTTTGGGCGTGGGACCAGTCTCCAGACATATGGCCGTTTTTGGGCCTGGCGCGGCGCCAAGTGGGAAAGGGTGGTTTTGAGGCTGAAGGCAGCAGGAAAGCCTGCAGCCCCCAGGTGTGTGGGGCTACGCAAGCGGTTCCCAAAGAGCTTTAGTACAAGGCATAGTTTTCCCTGCTGGCTCTTTCGGCGTGGGACCAATCTCCAGACATATGGCCATTTTTGTGCCTGGAGCGGGGCCAAGTTGGAAAGGGAGGTTTTGAGGCTGAAGGCAGCAGGAAAGCCTGCAGCCCCCAGGTGTGTGGGGCTACGCAAGCGGTTCCCAAAGAGCTTTAGAACAAGGCATAGTTTTCCCTGCTGGCTCTTTGGGCGTGGGACCAGTCTCAAGACATATGGCCATTTTTGTGCCTGGCGCGGGGCCAAGTGGGAAAGGGTGGTTTTGAGGCTGAAGGCAGCAGGAAAGCCTGCAGCCTGCAGGTCTGTGGGGCTACGCAAGCGGTTCCCAAAGAGCTTTACAACAAGGCATAGTTTTCCCTGCTGGCTCTGTGGCGTGGGACCAGTCTCCAGACATATGGCCATTTTTGTGCCTGGCGCGGGGCCAAGAGGGAAAGGGTGGTTTTGAGGCTGAATGCAGCAGGAAAGCCTGCAGCCCCCAGGTGTGTGGGGCTACGCAAGCGGTTCCCAAAGAGCTTTACAACAAGGCATAGTTTTCCCTGCTGGCTCTTTGAGCGTGGAACCAGTCTCCAGACATATGGCCATTTTTGGGCCTGGCGCGGCGCCAAGTGGGAAAGGGTCGTTTTGAGGCTGAAGAGAGTAGGAAATCCTGCAGCCCCCAGGTGTGTGGGGCTATGCAAGCGGTTCCCAAAGAGCTTTAGAACAAGGCATAGTTTTCCCTGCTGGCTCTTTGGGCGTGGGACCAACCTCCAGACATATGGCCATTTTTGTGCCTGGCGTGTCGGCATGTATGAAAGGGTGGTTTTGAGGCTGAAGGCAGCAGGAAAGCCTGCAGCCCGCAGGTCTGTGGGGCTACGCAAGCTGTTCCCAAAGAGCTTTAGAACAAGGCATATTTTTCCCTGCTGGCTCTTTGGGCGTGGGACCAATCTCCAGACATATGGCCATTTTTGTGCCTGGCGTGACGCCATGTGGGAAAGGGTGGTTTTGAGGCTGAAGGTGCCAGAAAAGCCTGCAGCACCCAGGTCTGTGGGGCTACGCAAGCGGTTCCCAAAGAGCTTTAGAACAAGGCATAGTTTTACCTGCTGGCTCTTTGGGCGTGGGACCAGTCTCCAGACATATGGCCATTTTTGTGCCTGAAGCAAAGCCAAGTGGGAAAGGGTGGTTTTGAGGCTGAAGGCAGCAGGAAAGCCTGCAGCCCCCAGGTGTGTGGGGCTACGCAAGCGGTTCCCAAAGAGCTTTGGAACAAGGCATAGTTTTCCCTGCTGGCTCTTTGAGCGTGGAACCAGTCTCCAGACATATGGCCATTTTTGGGCCTGGCGCGGCGCCAAGTGGGATAGGGTGGTTTTGAGGCTGAAGGCAGCAGGAAAGCCTGCAGCCCCCAGGTGTGTGGGGCTATGCAAGCGGTTCCCAAAGAGGTTTAGAACAAGGCATAGTTTTCCCTGCTGGCTCTTTGGGCGTGAGACCAATCTCCAGACATATGGCCATTTTTGTGCCTGGCGTGTCGGCATGTATGAAAGGGTGCTTTTTAGGCTTAAGGCAGTAGGAAAGCCTGCAGCCCGCAGGTCTGTGGGGCTACGCAAGCTGTTCCCAAAGAGCTTTAGAACAAGGCATAGTTTTCCCTGCTGGCTCTTTGGGCGTGGGACCAATCTCCAGACATATGGCCATTTTTGTGCATGGCGTGACGCCATGTGGGAAAGGGTGGTTTTGAGGCTGAAGGTGCCAGAAAAGCCTGCAGCCCCCAGGTGTGTGGGGCTACGCAAGCGGTTCCCAAAGAGCTTTAGTACAAGGCATAGTTTTACCTGCTGGCTCTTTGGGCATGGGACCAATCTCCAGACATATGGCCATTTTTATGCCTGGCGCGACGCCAATTGGGGAAGGGTGTTTTTGAGGCTGAAGGCAGCAGGAAAGCCTGCAGCCCCCAGGTCTGTGGGGCCACGCAAGCGGTTCCCAAAGAGCTTTAGAACAAGGCATAGTTTTCCCTCCTGGCTCTTTGGGAAAGGCACCAGTCTCCAGACATATGGCCATTTTTGTGCCTGGCACGGGGTCAAGTGGGAAAGGGTGGTTTTGAGGCTGAAGGCAGCAGGAAAGCCTGCAGCCCCCAGGTGTGTGGGGCTACGCAAGCGGTTCCCAAAGAGCTTTAGTACAAGGCATAGTTTTCCCTGCTGTCTCTTTGGGCGTGGGACCAATCTCCAGACATATGGCCATTTTTGGGCATGGAGCGGGGCCAAGTGGGAAAGGGAGGTTTTGAGGCTGAAGGCAGCAGGAAAGCCTGCAGCCCCCAGGTCTGTGGGGCCACGCAAGCGGTTCCCAAAGAGCTTTAGAACAAGGCATAGTTTTCCCTGCTGGCTCTTTGGGCGTGGGACCAGTCTCCAGACATATGGCCATTTTTGTGCCTGGCGCGGGGCCAAGTGGGAAAGGGTTGTTTTGAGGCTGAAGGCAGCAGGAAAGCCTGAAGCCCGCAGGTCTGTGGGTCTACGCAAGCGGTTCCCAAAGAGCTTTACAACAAGGCATAGTTTTCCGTGCTGGCTCTTGGGCATGGGACCAGTCTCCAGACATATGGCCATTTTTGTGCCTGGCGCGGGGCCAAGTGGGAAAGGGTGGTTTTGAGGCTGAAGGCAGCAGGAAAGCCTGCAGCCCCCAGGTGTGTGGGGCTACGCAAGCGGTTCCCAAAGAGCTTTAGAACAAGGCATAGTTTTCCCTGCTGGCTCTTTGGGCGTGGGACCAATCTCCAGACATATGGCCTTTTCTGGGACTGGCGCGGCGCCAAGTGGGAAAGGGTGGTTTTGAGGCTGAAGAGAGCAGGAAAGCCTGCAGCCCCCAGGTGTGTGGGGCTACGCAAGCGGTTCCCAAAGAGCTTTAGAACAAGGCATAGTTTTCCCTGCTGGCTCTTTGGGCGTGGGACCAATCTCCAGACATATGGCCATTTTTGGGCCTGGCGTGACGCCATGTGGGAAAGGGTGGTTTTGAGGCTGAAGGTGCCAGAAGAGCCTGCAGCCCCCAGGTATATGGGGCTATGCAAGCGGTTCCCAAAGAGCTTTAGAACAAGGCATAGTTTTCCCTGCTGGCTCTTTGGGCGTGGGACCAATCTCCAGACATATGGCCATTTTTGGGCCTGGCGTGACGGCATGTGGGAAAGGGTGGTTTTGAGGCTGAAGGCAGCAGGAAAGCCTGCAGCCCCCAGGTGTGTGGGGCTACGCAAGCGGTTCCCAAAGAGCTTTACAACAAGGCATAGCTTTCCCTGCTGGCTCTTTGGGCGTGGGACCAGTCTCCAGACATATGGCCATTTTTGGGCCTGGCGCGGCACTAAGTGGGAAAGGGTGGTTTTGAGGCTGAAGACAGCAGGAAAGCCTGCAGCCCCCAGGTGTGTGGGGCTACGCAAGCGGTTCCCAAAGAGCTTTAGAACAAGGCATAGTTTTCCCTGCTGGCTCTTTGGGCGTGGGACCAGTCTCCAGACATATGGCCATTTTTGTGCCTGGCGTGTCAGCATGTATGAAAGGGTGCTTTTTAGGCTTAAGGCAGTAGGAAAGCCTGCAGACCGCAGGTCTGTGGGGCTACGCAAGCTGTTCCCAAAGAGCTTTAGAACAAGGCATAGTTTTCCCTGCTGGCTCTTTGGGCGTGGGACCAATCTCCAGACATATGGCCATTTTTGTGCATGGCGTGACGCCATGTGGGAAAGGGTGGTTTTGAGGCTGAAGGTGCCAGAAAAGCCTGCAGCCCCCAGGTGTGTGGGGCTACGCAAGCGGTTCCCAAAGAGCTTTAGTACAAGGCATAGTTTTACCTGCTGGCTCTTTGGGCATGGGACCAATCTCCAGACATATGGCCATTTTTATGCCTGGCGCGACGCCAATTGGGGAAGGGTGTTTTTGAGGCTGAAGGCAGCAGGAAAGCCTGCAGCCCCCAGGTCTGTGGGGCCACGCAAGCGGTTCCCAAAGAGCTTTAGAACAAGGCATAGTTTTCCCTCCTGGCTCTTTGGGAAAGGCACCAGTCTCCAGACATATGGCCATTTTTGTGCCTGGCACGGGGTCAAGTGGGAAAGGGTGGTTTTGAGGCTGAAGGCAGCAGGAAAGCCTGCAGCCCCCAGGTGTGTGGGGCTACGCAAGCGGTTCCCAAAGAGCTTTAGTACAAGGCATAGTTTTCCCTGCTGTCTCTTTGGGCGTGGGACCAATCTCCAGACATATGGCCATTTTTGGGCATGGAGCGGGGCCAAGTGGGAAAGGGAGGTTTTGAGGCTGAAGGCAGCAGGAAAGCCTGCAGCCCCCAGGTCTGTGGGGCCACGCAAGCGGTTCCCAAAGAGCTTTAGAACAAGGCATAGTTTTCCCTGCTGGCTCTTTGGGCGTGGGACCAGTCTCCAGACATATGGCCATTTTTGTGCCTGGCGCGGGGCCAAGTGGGAAAGGGTTGTTTTGAGGCTGAAGGCAGCAGGAAAGCCTGAAGCCCGCAGGTCTGTGGGTCTACGCAAGCGGTTCCCAAAGAGCTTTACAACAAGGCATAGTTTTCCGTGCTGGCTCTTGGGCATGGGACCAGTCTCCAGACATATGGCCATTTTTGTGCCTGGCGCGGGGCCAAGTGGGAAAGGGTGGTTTTGAGGCTGAAGGCAGCAGGAAAGCCTGCAGCCCCCAGGTGTGTGGGGCTACGCAAGCGGTTCCCAAAGAGCTTTAGAACAAGGCATAGTTTTCCCTGCTGGCTCTTTGGGCGTGGGACCAATCTCCAGACATATGGCCTTTTCTGGGACTGGCGCGGCGCCAAGTGGGAAAGGGTGGTTTTGAGGCTGAAGGCAGCAGGAAAGCCTGCAGCCCCCAGGTGTGTGGGGCTACGCAAGCGGTTCCCAAAGAGCTTTAGAACAAGGCATAGTTTTCCCTGCTGGCTCTTTGGGCGTGGGACCAATCTCCAGACATATGGCCATTTTTGGGCCTGGCGTGACGCCATGTGGGAAAGGGTGGTTTTGAGGCTGAAGGTGCCAGAAGAGCCTGCAGCCCCCAGGTATATGGGGCTATGCAAGCGGTTCACAAAGAGCTTTAGAACAAGGCATAGTTTTCCCTGCTGGCTCTTTGGGCGTGGGACCAATCTCCAGACATATGGCCATTTTTGGGCCTGGCGTGACGGCATGTGGGAAAGGGTGGTTTTGAGGCTGAAGGCAGCAGGAAAGCCTGCAGCCCCCAGGTGTGTGGGGCTACGCAAGCGGTTCCCAAAGAGCTTTACAACAAGGCATAGCTTTCCCTGCTGGCTCTTTGGGCGTGGGACCAGTCTCCAGACATATGGCCATTTTTGGGCCTGGCGCGGCACTAAGTGGGAAAGGGTGGTTTTGAGGCTGAAGACAGCAGGAAAGCCTGCAGCCCCCAGGTGTGTGGGGCTACGCAAGCGGTTCCCAAAGAGCTTTAGAACAAGGCATAGTTTTCCCTGCTGGCTCTTTGGGCGTGGGACCAGTCTCCAGACATATGGCCATTTTTGTGCCTGGCGTGTCAGCATGTATGAAAGGGTGCTTTTTAGGCTTAAGGCAGTAGGAAAGCCTGCAGACCGCAGGTCTGTGGGGCTACGCAAGCTGTTCCCAAAGAGCTTTAGAACAAGGCATAGTTTTCCCTGCTGGCTCTTTGGGCATGGGACCAATCTCCAAACATATGGCCATTTTTATGCCTGGCGCGACGCCAATTGGGGAAGGGTGTTTTTGAGGCTGAAGGCAGCAGGAAAGCCTGCAGCCCCCAGGTCTGTGGGGCCACGCAAGCGGTTCCCAAAGAGCTTTAGAACAAGGCATAGTTTTCCCTCCTGGCTCTTTGGGAAAGGCACCAGTCTCCAGACATATGGCCATTTTTGTGCCTGGAGCGGGGCCAAGTTGGAAAGGGAGGTTTTGAGGCTGAAGGCAGCAGGAAAGCCTGCAGCCCCCAGGTGTGTGGGGCTACGCAAGCGGTTCCCAAAGAGCTTTAGAACAAGGCATAGTTTTCCCTGCTGGCTCTTTGGGCGTGGGACCAGTCTCAAGACATATGGCCATTTTTGTGCCTGGCGCGGAGCCAAGTGGGAAAGGGTGGTTTTGAGGCTGAAGGCAGCAGGAAAGCCTGCAGCCTGCAGGTCTGTGGGGCTACGCAAGCGGTTCCCAAAGAGCTTTACAATAAGGCATAATTTTCCCTGCTGGCTCTGTGGCGTGGGACCAGTCTCCAGACATATGGCCATTTTTGTGCCTGGCGCGGGGCCAAGAGGGAAAGGGTGGTTTTGAGGCTGAAGGCAGCAGGAAAGCCTGCAGCCCCCAGGTGTGTGGGGCTATGCAAGCGGTTCCCAAAGAGCTTTAGAACAAGGCATCGTTTTCCCTGCTGGCTCTTTGGGCGTGGAACCAACCTCCAGACATATGGCCATTTTTGGGCCTGGCGCGGCGCCAAGTGGGAAAGGATGGTTTTGAGGCTGAAGGCAGCAGGAAAGCCTGCAGCCCCCAGGTGTGTGGGGCTACGCAAGCGGTTCCCAAAGAGCTTTAGAACAAGGCATAGTTTTCCATGCTGGCTCTTTGGGCGTGGGACCAATCTCCAGACATATGGCCGTTTCTGGGCCTGGCGTGACGGCATGTGGGAAAGGGTGGTTTTGAGGCTGAAGGTGCAGAAAAGCCTGCAGCCCCCAGGTGTGTGGGGCTACGCAAGCGGTTCCCAAAGAGCTTTGGAACAAGGCATAGTTTTCCCTGCTGGCTCTTTGAGCGTGGAACCAGTCTCCAGACATATGGCCATTTTTGGGCCTGGCGCGGCGCCAAGTGGGATAGGGTGGTTTTGAGGCTGAAGGCAGCAGGAAAGCCTGCAGCCCCCAGGTGTGTGGGGCTATGCAAGCGGTTCCCAAAGAGGTTTAGAACAAGGCATAGTTTTCCCTGCTGGCTCTTTGGGCGTGAGACCAATCTCCAGACATATGGCCATTTTTGTGCCTGGCGTGTCGGCATGTATGAAAGGGTGCTTTTTAGGCTTAAGGCAGTAGGAAAGCCTGCAGCCCGCAGGTCTGTGGGGCTACGCAAGCTGTTCCCAAAGAGCTTTAGAACAAGGCATAGTTTTCCCTGCTGGCTCTTTGGGCGTGGGACCAATCTCCAGACATATGGCCATTTTTGTGCATGGCGTGACGCCATGTGGGAAAGGGTGTTTTTGAGGCTGAAGGTGCCAGAAAAGCCTGCAGCCCCCAGGTCTGTGGGGCTACGCAAGCGGTTCCCAAAGAGCTTTAGTACAAGGCATAGTTTTACCTGCTGGCTCTTTGGGCATGGGACCAATCTCCAGACATATGGCCATTTTTATGCCTGGCGCGACGCCAATTGGGGAAGGGTGTTTTTGAGGCTGAAGGCAGCAGGAAAGCCTGCAGCCCCCAGGACTGTGGGGCCACGCAAGCGGTTCCCAAAGAGCTTTAGAACAAGGCATAGCTTTCCCTGCTGGCTCTTTGGGCGTGAGACCAATCTCTAAACATATGGCCATTTTTGGGCCTGGCGCGGCGCCAAGTGGGAAAGGGTGGTTTTGAGGCTGAAGGCAGCAGGAAAGCCTGCACCCCCCAGGTCTGTGGGGCCACGCAAGCGGTTCCCAAAGAGCTTTAGAACAAGGCATAGTTTTCCCTGCTGGCTCTTTGGGCGTGGGACCAGTCTCAAGACATATGGCCATTTTTGTGCCTGGCGCGGGGCCAAGTGGGAAAGGGTGGTTTTGAGGCTGAAGGCAGCAGGAAAGCCTGCAGCCTGCAGGTCTGTGGGGCTACGCAAGCGGTTCCCAAAGAGCTTTACAACAAGGCATAGTTTTCCCTGCTGGCTCTGTGGCGTGGGACCAGTCTCCAGACATATGGCCATTTTTGTGCCTGGCGCGGGGCCAAGAGGGAAAGGGTGGTTTTGAGGCTGAATGCAGCAGGAAAGCCTGCAGCCCCCAGGTGTGTGGGGCTACGCAAGCGGTTCCCAAAGAGCTTTACAACAAGGCATAGTTTTCCCTGCTGGCTCTTTGAGCGTGGAACCAGTCTCCAGACATATGGCCATTTTTGGGCCTGGCGCGGGGCCAAGTGGGAAAGGGTGGTTTTGAGGCTGAAGGCAGCAGGAAAGCCTGCAGCCCCCAGGTGTGTGGGGCTACGCAAGCGGTTCCCAAAGAGCTTTAGAACAAGGCATAGTTTTCCCTGCTGGCTCTTTGGGCGTGGGACCAGTCTCCAGACATATGGCCATTTTTGTGCCTGGCGTGTCGGCATGTATGAAAGGGTGGTTTTGAGGCTGAAGGCAGCAGGAAAGCCTGCAGCCCGCAGGTCTGTGGGGCTACGCAAGCTGTTCCCAAAGAGCTTTAGAACAAGGCATAGTTTTCCCTGCTGGCTCTTTGGGCGTGGGACCAACCTCCAGACATATGGCCATTTTTGTGCCTGGCGTGACGCCATGTGGGAAAGGGTGGTTTTGAGGCTGAAGGTGCCAGAAAAGCCTGCAGCACGCAGGTCTGTGGGGCTACGCAAGCGGTTCCCAAAGAGCTTTAGAACAAGGCATAGTTTTCCCTGCTGGCTCTTTGGGCGTGGGACCAATCTCCAGACATAAGGCCATTTTTATGCCTGGCGCGACGCCAATTGGGGAAGGGTGTTTTTGAGGCTGAAGGCAGCAGGAAAGCCTGCAGCCCCCAGGTGTGTGGGGCCACGCAAGCGGTTCCCAAAGAGCTTTAGAACAAGGCATAGTTTTCCCTGCTGGCTCTTTGGGCGTGGGACCAGTCTCCAGTCATATGGCCATTTTTGTGCCTGGCGTGACGCCATGTGGGAAAGGGTTGTTTTGAGGCTGAAGGCAGCAGGAAAGCCTGCAGCCCCCAGGTGTGTGGGGCTACGCAAGCGGTTCCCAAAGAGCTTTAGAACAAGGCATAGATTTCCGTGCTGGCTCTTGGGCGTGGGACCAGTCTCCAGACATATGGCCATTTTTGGGCCTGGCGCGGGGCCAAGTGGGAAAGGGTGGTTTTGAGGCTGAAGGCAGCAGGAAAGCCTGCACCCCCCAGGTCTGTGGGGCCACGCAAGCGGTTCCCAAAGAGCTTTAGAACAAGGCATAGTTTTCCCTGCTGGCTCTTTGGGCGTGGGACCAGTCTCAAGACATATGGCCATTTTTGTGCCTGGCGCGGGGCCAAGTGGGAAAGGGTGGTTTTGAGGCTGAAGGCAGCAGGAAAGCCTGCAGCCTGCAGGTCTGTGGGGCTACGCAAGCGGTTCCCAAAGAGCTTTACAACAAGGCATAGTTTTCCCTGCTGGCTCTGTGGCGTGGGACCAGTCTCCAGACATATGGCCATTTTTGTGCCTGGCGCGGGGCCAAGAGGGAAAGGGTGGTTTTGAGGCTGAATGCAGCAGGAAAGCCTGCAGCCCCCAGGTGTGTGGGGCTACGCAAGCGGTTCCCAAAGAGCTTTACAACAAGGCATAGTTTTCCCTGCTGGCTCTTTGAGCGTGGAACCAGTCTCCAGACATATGGCCATTTTTGGGCCTGGCGCGGGGCCAAGTGGGAAAGGGTGGTTTTGAGGCTGAAGGCAGCAGGAAAGCCTGCAGCCCCCAGGTGTGTGGGGCTACGCAAGCGGTTCCCAAAGAGCTTTAGAACAAGGCATAGTTTTCCCTGCTGGCTCTTTGGGCGTGGGACCAGTCTCCAGACATATGGCCATTTTTGTGCCTGGCGTGTCGGCATGTATGAAAGGGTGGTTTTGAGGCTGAAGGCAGCAGGAAAGCCTGCAGCCCGCAGGTCTGTGGGGCTACGCAAGCTGTTCCCAAAGAGCTTTAGAACAAGGCATAGTTTTCCCTGCTGGCTCTTTGGGCGTGGGACCAACCTCCAGACATATGGCCATTTTTGTGCCTGGCGTGACGCCATGTGGGAAAGGGTGGTTTTGAGGCTGAAGGTGCCAGAAAAGCCTGCAGCACGCAGGTCTGTGGGGCTACGCAAGCGGTTCCCAAAGAGCTTTAGAACAAGGCATAGTTTTCCCTGCTGGCTCTTTGGGCGTGGGACCAATCTCCAGACATAAGGCCATTTTTATGCCTGGCGCGACGCCAATTGGGGAAGGGTGTTTTTGAGGCTGAAGGCAGCAGGAAAGCCTGCAGCCCCCAGGTGTGTGGGGCCACGCAAGCGGTTCCCAAAGAGCTTTAGAACAAGGCATAGTTTTCCCTGCTGGCTCTTTGGGCGTGGGACCAGTCTCCAGTCATATGGCCATTTTTGTGCCTGGCGTGACGCCATGTGGGAAAGGGTTGTTTTGAGGCTGAAGGCAGCAGGAAAGCCTGCAGCCCCCAGGTGTGTGGGGCTACGCAAGCGGTTCCCAAAGAGCTTTAGAACAAGGCATAGATTTCCGTGCTGGCTCTTGGGCGTGGGACCAGTCTCCAGACATATGGCCATTTTTGGGCCTGGCGCGGGGCCAAGTGGGAAAGGGTGGTTTTGAGGCTGAAGGCAGCAGGAAAGCCTGCAGCCCCCAGGTGTGTGGGGCTACGCAAGCGGTTCCCAAAGAGCTTTAGAACAAGGCATAGTTTTCCCTGCTGGCTCTTTGGGCGTGGGACCAGTCTCCAGACATATGGCCATTTTTATGCCTGGCGCGACGCCAAGTGGGAAAGGGTGGTTTTGAGGCTGAAGGCAGCAGGAAAGCCTGCACCCCCCAGGTCTGTGGGGCCACGCAAGCGGTTCCCAAAGAGCTTTAGAAAAAGGCATAATTTTCCCTGCTGGCTCTTTGGGAAAGGCACCAGTCTCCAGACATATGGCCATTTTTGGGCCTGGCGCGGGGCCAAGTGGGAAAGGGTGGTTTTGAGGCTGAAGGCAGCAGGAAAGCCTGCAGCCCGCAGGTCTGTGGGGCTACGCAAGCGGTTCCCAAAGAGCTTTAGAACAAGGCATAGTTTTCCCTGCTGGCTCTTTGGGCGTGGGACCAGTCTCCAGACATATGGCCGTTTTTGGGCCTGGCGCGGCGCCAAGTGGGAAAGGGTGGTTTTGAGGCTGAAGGCAGCAGGAAAGCCTGCAGCCCCCAGGTGTGTGGGGCTACGCAAGCGGTTCCCAAAGAGCTTTAGTACAAGGCATAGTTTTCCCTGCTGGCTCTTTGGGCGTGGGACCAATCTCCAGACATATGGCCATTTTTGTGCCTGGAGCGGGGCCAAGTTGGAAAGGGAGGTTTTGAGGCTGAAGGCAGCAGGAAAGCCTGCAGCCCCCAGGTGTGTGGGGCTACGCAAGCGGTTCCCAAAGAGCTTTAGAACAAGGCATAGTTTTCCCTGCTGGCTCTTTGGGCGTGGGACCAGTCTCAAGACATATGGCCATTTTTGTGCCTGGCGCGGGGCCAAGTGGGAAAGGGTGGTTTTGAGGCTGAAGGCAGCAGGAAAGCCTGCAGCCTGCAGGTCTGTGGGGCTACGCAAGCGGTTCCCAAAGAGCTTTACAACAAGGCATAGTTTTCCCTGCTGGCTCTTTGGGCGTGGGACCAGTCTCCAGACATATGGCCATTTTTGTGCCTGGCGCGGGGCCAAGAGGGAAAGGGTGGTTTTGAGGCTGAAGGCAGCAGGAAAGCCTGCAGCCCCCAGGTGTGTGGGGCTATGCAAGCGGTTCCCAAAGAGCTTTAGAATAAGGCATCGTTTTCCCTGCTGGCTCTTTGGGCGTGGAACCAACCTCCAGACATATGGCCATTTTTGGGCCTGGGGCGGCGCCAAGTGGGAAAGGATGGTTTTGAGGCTGAAGGCAGCAGGAAAGCCTGCAGCCCCCAGGTGTGTGGGGCTACGCAAGCGGTTCCCAAAGAGCTTTAGAACAAGGCATAGTTTTCCCTGCTGGCTCTTTGGGCGTGGGACCAATCTCCAGACATATGGCCGTTTCTGGGCCTGGCGTGACGGCATGTGGGAAAGGGTGGTTTTGAGGCTGAAGGTGCAGAAAAGCCTGCAGCCCCCAGGTCTGTGGGGCTATGCAAGCGGTTCCCAAAGAGCTTTGGAACAAGGCATAGTTTTCCCTGCTGGCTCTTTGAGCGTGGAACCAGTCTCCAGACATATGGCCATTTTTGGGCCTGGCGCGGCGCCAAGTGGGATAGGGTGGTTTTGAGGCTGAAGGCAGCAGGAAAGCCTGCAGCCCCCAGGTGTGTGGGGCTATGCAAGCGGTTCCCAAAGAGCTTTAGAACAAGGCATAGTTTTCCCTGCTGGCTCTTTGGGCGTGAGACCAATCTCCAGACATATGGCCATTTTTGTGCCTGGCGTGTCGGCATGTATGAAAGGGTGCTTTTTAGGCTTAAGGCAGTAGGAAAGCCTGCAGCCCGCAGGTCTGTGGGGCTACGCAAGCTGTTCCCAAAGAGCTTTAGAACAAGGCATAGTTTTCCCTGCTGGCTCTTTGGGCGTGGGACCAATCTCCAGACATATGGCCATTTTTGTGCATGGCGTGACGCCATGTGGGAAAGGGTGGTTTTGAGGCTGAAGGTGCCAGAAAAGCCTGCAGCCCCCAGGTGTGTGGGGCTACGCAAGCGGTTCCCAAAGAGCTTTAGTACAAGGCATAGTTTTCCCTGCTGGCTCTTTGGGCATGGGACCAATCTCCAGACATATGGCCATTTTTATGCCTGGCGCGACGCCAATTGGGGAAGGGTGTTTTTGAGGCTGAAGGCAGCAGGAAAGCCTGCAGCCCCCAGGTCTGTGGGGCCACGCAAGCGGTTCCCAAAGAGCTTTAGAACAAGGCATAGTTTTCCCTCCTGGCTCTTTGGGAAAGGCACCAGTCTCCAGACATATGGCCATTTTTGTGCCTGGAGCGGGGCCAAGTTGGAAAGGGAGGTTTTGAGGCTGAAGGCAGCAGGAAAGCCTGCAGCCCCCAGGTGTGTGGGGCTACGCAAGCGGTTCCCAAAGAGCTTTAGAACAAGGCATAGTTTTCCCTGCTGGCTCTTTGGGCGTGGGACCAGTCTCCAGACATATGGCCATTTTTGTGCCTGGCGCGGGGCCAAGTGGGAAAGGGTGGTTTTGAGGCTGAAGGCAGCAGGAAAGCCTGCAGCCTGCAGGTCTGTGGGGCTACGCAAGCGGTTCCCAAAGAGCTTTAGAACAAGGCATAATTTTCCCTGCTGGCTCTGTGGCGTGGGACCAGTCTCCAGACATATGGCCATTTTTGTGCCTGGCGCGGGGCCAAGAGGGAAAGGGTGGTTTTGAGGCTGAATGCAGCAGGAAAGCCTGCAGCCCCCAGGTGTGTGGGGCTATGCAAGCGGTTCCCAAAGAGCTTTAGAATAAGGCATCGTTTTCCCTGCTGGCTCTTTGGGCGTGGAACCAACCTCCAGACATATGGCCATTTTTGGGCCTGGCGCGGCGCCAAGTGGGAAAGGATGGTTTTGAGGCTGAAGGCAGCAGGAAAGCCTGCAGCCCCCAGGTCTGTGGGGCTACGCAAGCGGTTCCCAAAGAGCTTTAGAACAAGGCATAGTTTTCCCTGCTGGCTCTTTGGGCGTGGGACCAATCTCCAGACATATGGCCGTTTCTGGGCCTGGCGTGACGGCATGTGGGAAAGGGTGGTTTTGAGGCTGAAGGTGCAGAAAAGCCTGCAGCCCCCAGGTCTGTGGGGCTACGCAAGCGGTTCCCAAAGAGCTTTGGAACAAGGCATAGTTTTCCCTGCTGGCTCTTTGAGCGTGGAACCAGTCTCCAGACATATGGCCATTTTTGGGCCTGGCGCGGCGCCAAGTGGGATAGGGTGGTTTTGAGGCTGAAGGCAGCAGGAAAGCCTGCAGCCCCCAGGTGTGTGGGGCTATGCAAGCGGTTCCCAAAGAGCTTTAGAACAAGGCATAGTTTTCCCTGCTGGCTCTTTGGGCGTGAGACCAATCTCCAGACATATGGCCATTTTTGTGCCTGGCGTGTCGGCATGTATGAAAGGGTGCTTTTTAGGCTTAAGGCAGTAGGAAAGCCTGCAGCCCGCAGGTCTGTGGGGCTACGCAAGCTGTTCCCAAAGAGCTTTAGAACAAGGCATAGTTTTCCCTGCTGGCTCTTTGGGCGTGTGACCAATCTCCAGACATATGGCCGTTTCTGGGCCTGGCGTGACGGCATGTGGGAAAGGGTGGTTTTGAGGCTGAAGGTGCAGAAAAGCCTGCAGCCCCCAGGTCTGTGGGGCTACGCAAGCGGTTCCCAAAGAGCTTTGGAACAAGGCATAGTTTTCCCTGCTGGCTCTTTGAGCGTGGAACCAGTCTCCAGACATATGGCCATTTTTGGGCCTGGCGCGGCGCCAAGTGGGATAGGGTGGTTTTGAGGCTGAAGGCAGCAGGAAAGCCTGCAGCCCCCAGGTGTGTGGGGCTATGCAAGCGGTTCCCAAAGAGCTTTAGAACAAGGCATAGTTTTCCCTGCTGGCTCTTTGGGCGTGAGACCAATCTCCAGACATATGGCCATTTTTGTGCCTGGCGTGTCGGCATGTATGAAAGGGTGCTTTTTAGGCTTAAGGCAGTAGGAAAGCCTGCAGCCCGCAGGTCTGTGGGGCTACGCAAGCTGTTCCCAAAGAGCTTTAGAACAAGGCATAGTTTTCCCTGCTGGCTCTTTGGGCGTGGGACCAATCTCCAGACATATGGCCATTTTTGTGCATGGCGTGACGCCATGTGGGAAAGGGTGGTTTTGAGGCTTAAGGCAGCAGAAAAGCCTGCAGCCCCCAGGTGTGTGGGGCTACGCAAGCGGTTCCCAAAGAGCTTTAGTACAAGGCATAGTTTTCCCTGCTGGCTCTTTGGGCGTGGGACCAATCTCCAGACATATGGCCTTTTCTGGGACTGGCGCGGCGCCAAGTGGGAAAGGGTGGTTTTGAGGCTGAAGGCAGCAGGAAAGCCTGCAGCCCCCAGGTGTGTGGGGCTACGCAAGCGGTTCCCAAAGAGCTTTAGAACAAGGCATAGTTTTCCCTGCTGGCTCTTTGGGCGTGGGACCAATCTCCAGACATATGGCCATTTTTGGGCCTGGCGTGACGGCATGTGGGAAAGGGTGGTTTTGAGGCTGAAGGCAGCAGGAAAGCCTGCAGCCCCCAGGTGTGTGGGGCTACGCAAGTGGTTCCCAAAGAGCTTTACAACAAGGCATAGCTTTCCCTGCTGGCTCTTTCGGCGTGGGACCAGTCTCCAGACATATGGCCATTTTTGGGCCTGGCGCGGCACTAAGTGGGAAAGGGTGGTTTTGAGGCTGAAGGCAGCAGGAAAGCCTGCAGCCCCCAGGTGTGTGGGGCTACGCAAGCGGTTCCCAAAGAGCTTTAGAACAAGGCATAGTTTTCCCTGCTGGCTCTTTGGGCGTGGGACCAGTCTCCAGACATATGGCCATTTTTGGGCCTGGCGTGACGGCATGTGGGAAAGGGTGGTTTTGAGGCTGAAGGCAGCAGGAAAGCCTGCAGCCCCCAGGTGTGTGGGGCTACGCAAGTGGTTCCCAAAGAGCTTTACAACAAGGCATAGCTTTCCCTGCTGGCTCTTTCGGCGTGGGACCAGTCTCCAGACATATGGCCATTTTTGGGCCTGGCGCGGCACTAAGTGGGAAAGGGTGGTTTTGAGGCTGAAGGCAGCAGGAAAGCCTGCAGCCCCCAGGTGTGTGGGGCTACGCAAGCGGTTCCCAAAGAGCTTTAGAACAAGGCATAGTTTTCCCTGCTGGCTCTTTGGGCGTGGGACCAGTCTCCAGACATATGGCCATTTTTGTGCCTGGCGTGACGCCATGTGGGAAAGGGTGGTTTTGAGGCTGAAGGCAGCAGGAAAGCCTGCAGCCCGCAGGTGTGCGGGGCCACGCAAGCGGTTCCCAAAGAGCTTTAGAACAAGGCATAGTTTTCCCTGCTGGCTCTTTGGGCGTGGGACCAATCTCCAGACATATGGCCATTTTTGTGCCTGGCGTGACGCCATGTGGGAAAGGGTGGTTTTGAGGCTGAAGGTGCCAGAAAAGCCTGCAGCCCCCAGGTGTGTGGGGCTACGGAAGCGGTTCCCAAAGAGCTTTAGTACAAGGCATAGTTTTCCCTGCTGGCTCTTTGGGAAAGGGACCAGTCTCCAGACATATGGCCATTTTTGTGCCTGGCGTGTCAGCATGTATGAAAGGGTGCTTTTTAGGCTTAAGGCAGTAGGAAAGCCTGCAGACCGCAGGTCTGTGGGGCTACGCAAGCTGTTCCCAAAGAGCTTTAGAACAAGGCATAGTTTTCCCTGCTGGCTCTTTGGGCATGGGACCAATCTCCAGACATATGGCCATTTTTATGCCTGGCGCGACGCCAATTGGGGAAGGGTGTTTTTGAGGCTGAAGGCAGCAGGAAAGCCTGCAGCCCCCAGGTCTGTGGGGCCACGCAAGCGGTTCCCAAAGAGCTTTAGAACAAGGCATAGTTTTCCCTCCTGGCTCTTTGGGAAAGGCACCAGTCTCCAGACATATGGCCATTTTTGTGCCTGGAGCGGGGCCAAGTTGAAAAGGGAGGTTTTGAGGCTGAAGGCAGCAGGAAAGCCTGCAGCCCCCAGGTGTGTGGGGCTACGCAAGCGGTTCCCAAAGAGCTTTAGAACAAGGCATAGTTTTCCCTGCTGGCTCTTTGGGCGTGGGACCAGTCTCCAGACATATGGCCATTTTTGTGCCTGGCGCGGGGCCAAGTGGGAAAGGGTGGTTTTGAGGCTGAAGGCAGCAGGAAAGCCTGCAGCCTGCAGGTCTGTGGGGCTACGCAAGCGGTTCCCAAAGAGCTTTACAACAAGGCATAATTTTCCCTGCTGGCTCTGTGGCGTGGGACCAGTCTCCAGACATATGGCCATTTTTGTGCCTGGCGCGGGGCCAAGAGGGAAAGGGTGGTTTTGAGGCTGAAGGCAGCAGGAAAGCCTGCAGCCCCCAGGTGTGTGGGGCTATGCAAGCGGTTCCCAAAGAGCTTTAGAACAAGGCATCGTTTTCCCTGCTGGCTCTTTGGGCGTGGAACCAACCTCCAGACATATGGCCATTTTTGGGCCTGGCGCGGCGCCAAGTGGGAAAGGATGGTTTTGAGGCTGAAGGCAGCAGGAAAGCCTGCAGCCCCCAGGTGTGTGGGGCTACGCAAGCGGTTCCCAAAGAGCTTTAGAACAAGGCATAGTTTTCCATGCTGGCTCTTTGGGCGTGGGACCAATCTCCAGACATATGGCCGTTTCTGGGCCTGGCGTGACGGCATGTGGGAAATGGTGGTTTTGAGGCTGAAGGTGCAGAAAAGCCTGCAGCCCCCAGGTGTGTGGGGCTACGCAAGCGGTTCCCAAAGAGCTTTGGAACAAGGCATAGTTTTCCCTGCTGGCTCTTTGAGCGTGGAACCAGTCTCCAGACATATGGCCATTTTTGGGCCTGGCGCGGCGCCAAGTGGGATAGGGTGGTTTTGAGGCTGAAGGCAGCAGGAAAGCCTGCAGCCCCCAGGTGTGTGGGGCTATGCAAGCGGTTCCCAAAGAGCTTTAGAACAAGGCATAGTTTTCCCTGCTGGCTCTTTGGGCGTGGGACCAATCTCCAGACATATGGCCATTTTTGTGCCTGGCGTGTCGGCATGTATGAAAGGGTGCTTTTTAGGCTTAAGGCAGTAGGAAAGCCTGCAGCCCGCAGGTCTGTGGGGCTACGCAAGCTGTTCCCAAAGAGCTTTAGAACAAGGCATAGTTTTCCCTGCTGGCTCTTTGGGCGTGGGACCAATCTCCAGACATATGGCCATTTTTGTGCATGGCGTGACGCCATGTGGGAAAGGGTGTTTTTGAGGCTGAAGGTGCCAGAAAAGCCTGCAGCCCCCAGGTCTGTGGGGCTACGCAAGCGGTTCCCAAAGAGCTTTAGTACAAGGCATAGTTTTACCTGCTGGCTCTTTGGGCATGGGACCAATCTCCAGACATATGGCCATTTTTATGCCTGGCGCGACGCCAATTGGGGAAGGGTGTTTTTGAGGCTGAAGGCAGCAGGAAAGCCTGCAGCCTGCAGGTCTGTGGGGCCACGCAAGCGGTTCCCAAAGAGCTTTAGAACAAGGCATAGCTTTCCCTGCTGGCTCTTTGGGCGTGAGACCAATCTCTAAACATATGGCCATTTTTGGGCCTGGCGCGGCGCCAAGTGGGAAAGGGTGGTTTTGAGGCTGAAGGCAGCAGGAAAGCCTGCACCCCCCAGGTGTGTGGGGCCACGCAAGCGGTTCCCAAAGAGCTTTACAACAAGGCATAGTTTTCCCTGCTGGCTCTTTGGGCGTGGGACCAATCTCCAGACATATGGCCATTTTTTGGGCCTGGCGCGGCGCCAAGTGGGAAAGGGTGGTTTTGAGGATGAAGGCAGCAGGAAAGCCTGCAGCCCCCAGGTGTGTGGGGCTACGCAAGCGGTTCCCAAAGAGCTTTAGAACAAGGCATCGTTTTCCCTGCTGGCTCTTGGGCGTGTGACCAGTCTCCAGAGATATGGCCATTTTTGGGCCTGGCGCGGCGCCAAGTTTGAAAGGGTGGTTTTGAGGCTGAAGGCAGCAGGAAAGCCTGCAGCCCCCAGGTCTGTGGGGCTATGCAAGCGGTTCCCAAAGAGCTTTACAACAAGGCATAGTTTTCCCTGTTGGCTCTTTGAGCGTGGGACCAGTCTCCAGACATATGGCCATTTTTGGGCCTGACGCGGCACCAAGTGGGAAAGGGTGGTTTTGAGGCTGAAAGCAGCAGGAAAGCCTGCAGCCCCCAGGTGTGTGGGGCTACGCAAGCCGTTCCCAAAGAGCTTTAGAACAAGGCATAGTTTTCCCTCCTGGCTCTTTGGGCGTGGGACCAGTCTCAAGACATATGGCCATTTTTGTGCCTGGCGTGACGGCATGTGGGAAAGGGTGCTTTTGAGGCTGAAGGCAGCAGGAAAGCCTGCAGCCCGCAGGTCTGTGGGGCTACGCAAGCGGTTCCCAAAGAGCTTTAGAACAAGGCATAGTTTTCTCTGCTGGCTCTTTGGGCGTGGGACCAGTCTCCAGACATATGGCCATTTTTGGGCCTGGCGCGTCTCTAAGTGGGAAAGGGTGGTTTTGAGGCTGAAGGTGCCATAAAAGCCTGCAGCCCCCAGGTGTGTGGGGCTACGCAAGCCGTTCCCAAAGAGCTTTAGTACAAGGCATAGTTTTCCCTGCTGGCTCTTTGGGAAAGGGACCAGTCTCCAGACATATGGCCATTTTTGTGCCTGGAGCGGGACCAAGTGGGAAAGGGAGGTTTTGAGGCTGAAGGCAGCAGGAAAGCCTGCAGCCCCCAGGTGTGTGGGGCTACGCAAGCGGTTCCCAAAGAGCTTTAGAACAAGGCATAGTTTTCCCTGCTGGCTCTTTGGGAAAGGGACCAGTCTCCAGACATATGGCCATTTTTAGGCCTGGCTCGGGACCAAGTGGGAAAGGGTGGTTTTGAGGCTGAAGGCAGCAGGAAAGCATGCAGCCCCCAGGTCTGTGGGGCTACACAAGCGGTTCCCAAAGAGCTTTAGAACAAGGCATAGCTTTCCCTGCTGGCTCTTTGGGCGTGAGACCAATCTCTAAACATATGGCCATTTTTGGGCCTGGCGCGGCGCCAAGTGGGAAAGGGTTGTTTTGAGACTGAAGAGAGCAGGAAAGCCTGCAGCCCCCAGGTATATGGGGCTATGCAAGCGGTTCCCAAAGAGCTTTAGAACAAGGCATAGTTTTCCCTGCTGGCTCTTTGGGCGTGGGACCAATCTCCAGACATATGGCCATTTTTTGGGCCTGGCGCGGCGCCAAGTGGGAAAGGGTGGTTTTGAGGATGAAGGCAGCAGGAAAGCCTGCAGCCCCCAGGTGTGTGGGGCTACGCAAGCGGTTCCCAAAGAGCTTTAGAACAAGGCATAGTTTTCCCTGCTGGCTCTTGGGCGTGTGACCAGTCTCCAGAGATATGGCCATTTTTGGGCCTGGCGCGGCGCCAAGTTGGAAAGGGTGGTTTTGAGGCTGAAGGCAGCAGGAAAGCCTGCAGCCCCCAGGTGTGTGGGGCTATGCAAGCGGTTCCCAAAGAGTTTTAGTACAAGGCATAATTTTCCCTGCTGGCTCTTTGGGCGTGGGACCAATCTCCAGACATATGGCCATTTTTGTGCCTGGCGCGACGCCAATTGGGAAAGGGTTGTTTTGAGGCTGAAGGCAGCAGGAAAGCCTGCAGCCCCCAGGTCTGTGGGGCCACGCAAGCGGTTCCCAAAGAGCTTTAGAACAAGGCATAGTTTTCCCTGCTGGCTCTTTGGGAAAGGGACCAGTCTCCAGACATATGGCCATTTTCGTGCCTGGCACGGGGCCAAGTGGGAAAGGGTGGTTTTGAGGCTGAAGGCAGCAGGAAAGCCTGCAGCCCCCAGGTGTGTGGGGCTACGCAAGCGGTTCCCAAAGAGCTTTAGAACAAGGCATAGTTTTCCCTGCTGGCTCTTTGGGCGTGGGACCAATCTCCAGACATATGGCCATTTTTGTGCCTGGCGCGATGCCAAGTGGGAAAGGGTGGTTTTGAGGCTGAAGGTGCCATAAAAGCCTGCACCCCCCAGGTGTGTGGGGCTACGCAAGCTGTTCCCAAAGAGCTTTAGTACAAGGCATAGTTTTCCCTGCTGGCTCTTTGGGAAAGGGACCAGTCTCCAGACATATGGCCATTTTTGTGCCTGGAGCGGGACTAAGTGGGAAATGGAGGTTTTGAGGCTGAAGGCAGCAGGAAAGCCTGCAGCCCCCAGGTGTGTGGGGCTACGCAAGCGGTTCCCAAAGAGCTTTAGAACAAGGCATAGTTTTCCCTGCTGGCTCTTTGGGAAAGGGACCAGTCTCCAGACATATGGCCATTTTTGGGCCTGGCTCGGGGCCAAGTGGGAAAGGGTGGTTTTGAGGCTGAAGGCAGCAGGAAAGCCTGCAGCCCCCAGGTCTGTGGGGCTACACAAGCGGTTCCCAAAGAGCTTTAGAACAAGGCATAGCTTTCCCTGCTGGCTCTTTGGGCGTGGGACCAGTCTCCAGACATATGGCCATTTTTGGGCCTGGCGCGGCGCCAAGTGGGAAAGGGTTGTTTTGAGGCTGAAGAGAGCAGGAAAGACTGCAGCCCCCAGGTATGTGGGGCTATGCAAGCGGTTCCCAA